>NW_022325420.1:712529-786354 GCF_002776525.5 Piliocolobus tephrosceles | reverse complement strand
TGATATAAATGATGAATTGATGGGTGCTGACGAGTTGATGGGTGCAGCACACCAACATGGCACATGTATACATATGTAACAAACCTGCACGTTATGCACATGTACCCTAGAACTTAAAGTATAATAAAAAAAAAAAAGAAATAAAAAAAAAAGAAAAAATAAAATAAAATAAAATTACACTCAGGTTGCTGATGATTCATAAGTCTGCATTTGTATACAAGTGTTCTATAAAAATAAAACGGTTTTTTCTTCTCAAAAAAAAAAAAAAAAGAATATCCACAGTGAAAATAGAATTTGGATATTCCTAGAAAACATGTACCTTTTATTTTTTGATCAAAGACTCATTATTCACATGAGTACTTTTCTTTTTTTTTTTAATTGCAAGCAGTTTAAAGTACAGATAAATTCATTTAATGAACATTAATCTACTTTACTGATACTTGAAAATTTCTAGTGACCAAATGAAAATAAAAGAAAATAAATAGAAATAACAATTATATAGTTTCTAAAAGGAAAACCATATTAATAGAGTGAAGGTATTTTTCTTCCTCAAAGTTCTTTTCTATACAGACACTGGTCTAGAAAGCATAAGAAAATGAAGTAAAGCATTGTATTTTAAAACTTACACACAATTAGCAAGAGATATAAGTGCATTAAAAATGCCAAGTAGAAAACTGCTTTAGATTTTAAAATAGCTACTGCATGGCAAGTAATTAGGAAAAATACTTTGCAAGGAGTTATAGATTAAAGATAATTATTTCGTAATGAACAGAAACAACTATCTAAAATGACTCATTTAATTGGTTTGACATTTGAAACCAAAACTCGAAAGAATGAGAATTTTAAATCACTCTGTGATTAAAATAGAATTTAGTCTTCTGAACTAATTTAGCTAGAAATTATTAGAAGTGTCTAATGGCTATAGGATATAGTGAAGTTAGCATTTGTGTTTTCGTGAATGGAGACAGAACAAAAATGGATTTGTTTCAAAAAATGACTTACTGTGTAACTGTGATCAACTCTGCTTGTCCAATGTCTAGTTCTGAGAGACAATATTTACAATTTTGTTACATCATTTGACCCACACCTTTGAACAGTAAGTTTTTTTTTCTTTTCTTTTCTTTTTCTTTGCTTTGAGACAGGGTCTCATTCTGTCACCCAGGCTGGAGTGCAGTGGCACAATCAGAGCTTACTGCAACCTTGACCTCCCCAGACTCAGGTGATCCTCTCACCTGAGCCTCCCGAGTAGCTGGGACTATAGGCATGTGTCACTGCTCCCAGCTAGTTTTTTTTATTTTTTGTAGAGACGGGGTTTCACCATGTTGCCCCGGCTGGTCTCAAACTCCTGACCTCAAATGATCCTCCCAGCTAGGTCTCCCAAGTGCTGAGATTGCAGGTGTGAGCCATGGTGTCCAGCCAGTCAGTTTTTCTTAACCTGTTTTATGGCATGTTGGGGGCCTAGGGAACAACTTAAATTTCTTCTCTCAGATCTCTGTAGATTGATGATGGTCTGAAGATTTTTAGGCAGATACTAACTAATAGGTAAAAAATAGTTTCTAGTATTCTACAAATACTGCAGGAAAAGGGCCAGAAAGAGACTGAATTTGTTGCGTTTTATTATGCTAATGTAGCTTCAGGCAAATTCCATTTCAAACTGGGGCCAAAGTGCCAGATCAATGCAGAGGAATCCTTCTGCAAGGAAGGAATTGTCACTTTCTAACATCAGTAAGCTGAGGCTATCTTTACTCAGCAGCCATTATAAAATAAGACAAAAAGGAAATTGCCCTGGCTAATCATGAGATGTCAGTCTTTCCACTGTTCTATCTCTGTTCCTTTCTCCTCATTCTCGGACTTCAAACAGGAAAAGAGGAACTAGCCTGTCATCAGGACTCATCCCTTTCCCTCTTCTCATACGAACCAAGAGGCTAGAAAGGATGGTTGTCTGATTACATTTAGCATTTCAGATCTTAGCTTGAATTCCGGGACAAGAGCAAAAAACCCATTTAACATCCTTTCATAAGAGAAAAATGAGATACACCTGAGAATGAAAATAGCTTGATTAGCAAGAGCAATTAATGATACCAATAATAAATGTTTTTTGTAGTTTATAATAGGAAGGATAGGAGAAAAAGTCAGAGAGAGATCTGTTAGCATTCTAAAACTTTGAGTAATAGCACATATGCAATTCATTTCCTAGTAAGAATATAGGTTAACTCCAGAGTTCCTTGTATGCTAATAAAAATGGTTTTATAGTTTCAAATGACTGTGATATATAATGCAGCGGGCACTTAGGGGTAAGGATATACAGAGAAGGGAGGATCGTTCGGTGAGTTTTAAATATGAGGTATTCGGAGTAGAAACCACCTAAACTATCCCAGTAAAATGATGCAGAGAAGGAGCAGTGCAAGCCCCGTGAGATAGCATGGGATTACTGCTGCCAGGGAGGTGCACTGTTCATATTTCTCTGGAAGAGAGAACCTGCTCTAAGGAGTGCAGTTAGCTAAGAGCATCCACCAGCTGCACCATCAGGATCTGCTGCAGCTTAGGTGCTGAGACCCTGCTCTCCCCAGGATGTCTCCAGTCATTGACTAAGCATAGTGGCCATTTCTGTCTAAGACAGGACACCTCTAATGGAACTATTGCTCTAGGAATCCCCCTTGGCCTGGCTGAGACTTTCTAAGAGCTCTAAGAAGTCTGAGCTTCTTAAGAAATCTTCCTTTCCTCTCTTTTCACAAGTGGCAGACATGCATTGCGTTTGAAGACTCTCCCTGCCTGCTCCTGGTTCCTCTTCCCAAACATTTGTCCCAATAAATTTCTGGCACTTCTAATTCTGTCCTAGTGTCTGCTTCCTGAAAAGCTTTAACAGACACAGGGAATGGTTTGACAGTGCTTGTTTTGTCAGAGGGAAAGCATAGCAGAAGGTTCTTAATGATAGTGTTAAGGCAGGTATTTATCATTTCAGTGCCCAATCTAAAACCGTATCTGAAATTTTCCTGTGTAGCAGTGTGATAGACTAGATGTATCAATCACCTTCTGTACTGAAAATTAAGCAGCTGGATTAACTATTTTTAAATATGCTCTTAATTCCACCAGTGACCTGGCATTTAGAAAGGAAAACTCAGAGGCCAAAACCCAAGTTAAACTGGGAACTCAAATGCTTAAATAAAGGGCTAAAGCTAGTTTTCATCATGAGGATATTTGGTAGACTTTGTGAACTTGATCTTTGATTTTCATGACCATTCAGGATATAGGAGAGGTCATAAAGAACTAGCTGATAAAGCCCAGGGCACAATAAAGTCAGGAAGCAATGTTTCCACATAAAACCACCACATTATAAGAGTAAACAAGAAATAAATATGCCAGAGCCATTCTGCCAGACCTGTAAAAGTGCCAAGGATTCTAACCAAAGTTGCTTCTCTCAAACTCTATTGATAAATTAAGAAAACATCTGTTCTAGAAAATGTGTAATATAAATTCAACATTATAGCAGCTTGAAAAAATTCAACTTTGTGGCATATTTTTGGCCTGCATTCCCATTGATCAGATGTTTGAAGAGCCTTGGGTCACAAATTTAATATGAGGTGGTCCCAGGTTAATGTTTTTAAGTGCTTGGAAGAAACAAACACAAAATCTTCAATAAGAAATGCCCCAGACCTTAAAAATTCTCACAAATAATGTTATGAGGTATGATATCATAGTAAAAAGTCACAAACAAACTGGGAAAAGGCACCATGCCTGAGAACGTAGAGAAACAATATACTATAGAGTGAGGCCAGCAAAGACTCATGATATAATTATCAAATAGAGAATACAGAATGTATTTTTTTAACAAGCTTGCAGAAATACAAGAAGGTTTTGAAAGATGAATAAATAGCAAGGATCCACGCAAACGTTCAAGCATATCTTTCAATAAATAAAATTTAACATTTATAAATGAGACAGTAACTGAAGAGAATAAGTAAGTTAAAAGATAAACCTGAAGAAATCAACTGGAAAACAGCATAAAGAGAAAAAATATGAAAATAAGTGAAGTTACATGAAAGATACTCATCATGCAAAAATTTAGAGAGGAAGTAGAATAAAAATGAAACAGATATAATATTTGAAAAGATAATGGCTGAGAATTTTCTGGAACTTATCAATGATATAAGATTTAAGGCACACCAAAAACTACAAATTTATCTTTGGTTGAATTGAATAATTGTTGGTAGATAAAAGAACACTTCTTGCAGATAATTATTGTTAATCTGAAGAACATGAAAGACAAAGAGATTTCAAAAGCAGCCAGAAAAGAAAAGAAAAACATCTTCAAAAGATTTACAATTAGAATGATGGCTGACTTCTTTTGTGTATGGTCATTGCAGCACTATTTACAATATTAAAGACATGGAATCAACCTAAATGCCCATCAGTGATAGACTGGATAAAGAAAATGTGGTACATATACACCATGGAATATTATGCAGCCATAAAAAAAGAATGAGATCATGTCCTTTGTAGGGACGTGGATGGAGCTGGAGGTCATTATCCTTAGCACAGTAACACAGGAACAAAAAAACAAATAATGCATGTTCTCACTTATAAGTGGGAGTTAAATGATGAGAACACATGGTCACATTGAGGGGAACAACACATACTGGGTAAATATATCAGGGTAATGAAATAATCTGTACAACAAATGATGAGACATAGGTTTACCTATGTAACAAACCTGCACTTGTACCCCTAAACTTAAAAGTTAAAAAAAGGAAGCAATAAAGTAATATATTTAAGTTCCTGAGAAGGGGTAAAAGCTGGTTCTAAGTCAAAAAAAAAAAAAAAAAAAAAAAGATGCAAAGGTGTTTTGGGACAAACAGAAATTAAGATAGTAAAATAGTAAACAACTAATAGTCTGTCACTAAAGGAAATTTTAAAGAGCGTGCTCTAAGCAGAAGGAAATGTTCAAAATACAACATGAACAAAGAAAGTGCTAAATATTTAGCATGGATAAGATGCTAAATATTTAAATCCAATTAAATAAAAATCTCAGTTACATAAAGCAAAAATAATAATGTATTATGAAGTTAAAACTGTAATGGAACTAAATTACCTGGCAATTATAGTATAAAATTTAGGAGGAGATGATTAGAATTAAAGAGGTCTAAAGTCTTTTTGTTGTTCATAAGAGTGGCAAAATAATGACTGAATTTAGGCAAAAAGTATGAGTAGAAATAAATTCCATGGCATATTTAATACTTGTGGCAAACATTTCAATTGAAAATACTGGATCAAGCAAACAAAGAGCTAAAATACAGGCTAAGGCCATCTATAGAGCATTTACCATAGACATATTTAAACATATTTAAAGTTTAAATGAAAAGGATGAAATATGGTGTTATCAGGGAAATTTTAACCAATATAAACCTGAGCCATGTATACTAATGATAAAGAGATTGTACAACAAAAATACAAGACTTAAAATCACCAGAAAATAAAGTTTAAACTAGCAAGGGGGGCGGGGGGTGGAGGGGGGGTATGAGTTCTAACACATGTGAATTTAATAAAATAATCTCAAACAGAAAGCAAAAACTGACCAAAGGAAGAAACAGGCAAATCAACCATTACAATGGATGCATTTAATACATTTCTCTCAGTAAGTGATAAACTAAGAAAAGAAAAATTTTAAAGAATATAGATTATTTGGGAGAAAATAAAACTTCAAGGCTGACATAATGATATATATGGAACCTTACACCAAAAATGAGAGTTCATGTTTATTTTTAACCACACAGAATGTTTACAAAACTCGAAAACATAAAGAGACTTAAAGCAAGTCCTCCAAATGTAAAAAGATTTACCAATTTAATGCAAGTAAATAGAAAGCAAGAACAGAAATATAACTAAAAAATTAAGCAACAAAGAAGAAAGCAACAAAAATTTACATATTTGTAAATGAATATGTTAAAAAGTCAGAGGTTCAAAATTAATAAACTAAACACATAAATTATGAAGTTAGAAAAATAATTTAAAAACACAAAAATAGAAAGAAATGTGTTATAAATTATTACCATTAAAATAATAGCATGAATAAAAAAGCAAATATCAATTCTTTAAAATGGTTAATAAAGATGCCTATCTCTACAAGATTAACTCATGGAGAAAAATAGCTTGAATAACAAATGTAAGTAATGAAAAAAGCTTTACTAGGCATGCACAGATGAAAAAGATAAGTGGTATTTTAAAAATTATGCTATAAAACTAGGAAATTTGGCTGAAATTTGTAAATTTGGCTCAAATGCATAAAATTCTATAAAGATACAAGTTATCAAAAATTATATTAAAAATGAATGAAACCCTGAATATATTTATAACCTTCAAATAATTAAATAAATATCTAAAAATTTTCCCACAAAGGAAAATCTAGCCTCAGATAGATTAATCTCTGAGTCCTACCATACATCCAATAAACAATTTCAGATTTACACAGTCAGTTGCAAAGTATAGAAAAGAAGAAATTGATTCCACCTCATTTCCTGATGCTAGCATGATGGGTTAAAATTTGATAAGGGCAGTATGAATAAGGAAAACTACAGGGTCATTTCACTTGTAAATATGAATGTAAAAATCCCAAACAAAATGCTAGTAAATTAAATCCATATGTCCTAATGATATTTAATATTCATTCATAATAACTCCCTTAACAAATTAAGAATAAAAAAGATGAAATAAAGGATGCTTATTAAAAATCTTACATTGAGCATTGTAATAACAATCAATAGTAAAAATTAATTGAAAATATGTACTTTACAGTCAGAATAAAGATAATAGTGCCCATCATTAGCAACTCTAATAAATATTATCCTAGAAAACCTAGCCAGGGCAGATTTTTATAGAAATTTCAAAACCTGATTAAGAGACATTGTAAAATAAAGGAACAGGTATTCCATGTTGATAAATTGGAAGATGTAGTAGCTACTCTGATGCCTCACCTGCATCTGCTCTTTGGGCCTGTGATAGTTAATTTTAGGTGTTAACTTGATTGGATTAAGGATACCTACATAGCTGCTAAAGCATTATTTCTAGGTGTATCTGTGCAAATGTTTCTGAAGAAGATTTTATTGTCAGTCAGTGGATTGAGTGGGGAAGATCTGCCCTCAAAGTTGATGGGTATCATCTTATTGACTGGGGACCCAATGGAAAGAAAGACAGAGAATTGGAAAATTTGTTTTTAGTCTTGGAGCTGGGATACCCGTCTTTTCCCTTGGACATCAGAACTCTAGGTTCTCTAGTCTTTGGATTTGAGTCTTGTACCAGCAACCACCTAGTTTCTCAGGCCTTAGACTGAGAGTTACATCAGTGGCTTTCTTGATTTTGAGGCCTTCAGACTTGGCTGAGCAACATTCCTGGCTTCCTTCATTCCCCAGCTCTCATGCAGCCTATCACAGGACTTCTAGCCTCCATAATCATGTGGGCCAATTTTCCTAATAAATCCATTCTCATGTGTCTGTATTCTGTTGGTTCTATCTCTCTGAAGAATCATGGCTAATATCCACAGTTGCTGTGAATATTAGCTTCTACAGTTCATGGCTCTGTCCCTTTTACAAATTGTCCTTTGCTGCAGGGAATTGCCTCACACAAGGTTATGCCCCTTCCCAGTAGGCAGCTACATCAAGTAACTGGCTGATATAGGCCCATCCCCCTGCCTCAATTAGAGACAGTTTTGAAGGACTATTCTGACTGTAGTGATCTTGATAGCATTAATGAGGCTTCAGTTGCAATTGCATTATATTGAAAGAAATTGCAGTTTTGAAACTGAGATTCATGATAGCAAAAGGAATAATAGGATTCTGAAATAAGGGAGGACAGGTGGCAGCATTTGTTTGCCAGAAACAAAGTAGACACAGTTATTTTAATGGGCAAGTTTGGAGTGGTGGCCAGGGGTCACAACCTAAAGACAGCTATGGTAACTGATAATAAATCATGATATTTCTAGAGGCAAGATGAATATAAAGCTATTGATTAATTTTTAATCAAAAAATTAAGAAATGGTTATCAGGAGCATAAGAGCAGCTCTACAATGAAAAGTCATCATTTTTGTACCTGTTCCTGGGCCTCAGTAAGTTCTCAAACTCATTAATGGAGAACATGTGGACAGAGTATATGGACCTCATGGGCTGGATTTATTCAGACCCACCAAATCATGAGATTGGATGGACCCAGCAGCAATTCATTATAAGATATATATGATATCAAGGTTTAGGCAAGAACAGAGCCAGAGTAAACTTCAGATGCAGGTGGCTTACTATGGTCAATCATCACTATTACTCCAGAGGGGCAATAAATAGCCAATGTTTGACTGATGTTGTGATGTGAAGCCCTAGTACACTTGTTTCAATTTGGTACAGTTCCGAAAAGCCATTTCAGTTTCTCGGTTCCCATTAACACAGGAAAGAAGTCTCACTGGCACACAGGGCTTAAATATGACCTCAACAAAACACCAATGAGACAATAATTCACTCTGACCCAAAGGCAACTCTTAGAAAGTCAGGCTTAAAAATGAGATCATCAACATTCTTAGTAGTCTGGAAGAATGTGTACACACCCAAGACTGTGGCCTCTATGCAATTATCAAAGAAGCAGCCTCCAAGATAGTAGGCCCTGAAAAAACACAGCACAACATCCAAAATCCCAGAATTCCAATAGCAGATTCCAAGCCACACATATGTATTCAATGGTAAAGGGTAAGAATATAACTGGCTAAGGGGGCTTAAGGCAGAGCCTTTAACCAGTAAGTGGCTTATGCCAGTACAGGGGCAATCCCTAAAACACCAGACCAAAAGATAAAAACAAGAGAAAAAAATCTGAGCCACAGTCATTGAAGATTGCCAACAGCAGGAGAAACTATATAATTAGTTCAGCCAAGTCATTGAACAAATAACCAACCAAACAATAACAAAAACAACCTGAAGCAGGGTGGGCTGAGTGGGAATCAGTACCCAGAGTTTTAAATATACTATCAAAAATGTTCATATTTTAACAAAGGATTAAGAGGCATGCAAAGAAAGAGAAATGTGTTCTACATACAGAGAACAAAACAGGCAATAGAAATTGTCTTTTAAGGAGCACAGATGGTAGATCTAGCAGAGAATAACTTCAAATCAACTATTAAAGATACAGCCAATGAACCAAGGTAAGTGATGCTTATAAGAATTAAAGGAAGATATGATGACAATGTCTCTTTAAGTAAAGAATGTCCATAAACAAATTATTTTAAAGAACCAAATAGGAATTCTGGGATTAAAAAATGTAGTTGACATAAAAAATTTACTATCGAGGCTCAACAGTAGACTTGATCTGACAGAAGAAATAATGAAGATCACAAGAAGATAGATAGAAATTGTGTAATATAAAGAATAAAGAGACTAATGAAGGAAGAAAAATGAACAGAACTTCAGAGAAATGGAGGAAACTATTAAGTGAACTATAACACAAATCATGGAAGTACCACGAGAAGAAAGAGACAGAAAAAATATTCAAATAAATAATGGCTGGAAACCCCAAATTTGATGAAATGCATTAATGTATACATATAAAAAGATGAACAAATACCAAGTATATGCTAAGTGTGGGGATCCACATTCAGACACATTCTAGTCAAAATATTGAAAAACAAAGAGCAAATCTTGAAAACACAGGAGAAAAACAACTCATCACATCATAGGGAACAAATAAGATTAATAGTTGACTTTTCATTAGAAACAATGAAAGCCAAAAGGCATTGGGATAATATATTCAAGGAGCTGAAAGTAAAATAAAATTTCAGCTAAGAATCTGATATTCAGTAGAACTATTTTTATAAAAGAAGGTAAATAAAGACATTGCCAGATAACCAAAAACAGAGTATTTATTGTTATCAGACCTGCCTTACAACAGATACTAAAGGAATTTCTTCACACTTAAAGCAAAAGACACCAGACAATAATTCCAATCCACATGAAAAACAAAAAGTGCCAATAGAAATGTAAGGTAATGAAAAGTATCACATACAGAATAGCATTTACTTCTAAGGGAGAAAGAACTTGGATGTAATTAGAACCCAGGAGAGTTCAAAGGTTATGATTATGTTCTTAAACTGGGTGATGGGAACACAAGTATTCATTGTATTATAATTCTTTATACTTTACACATATTTTATAAACATTCTTTCTCTCCATTCAGTTTTCATTAAAACAATAAAAACAAACAACAGTTTAAACTTTTCTTAATGTTTTAAATAAAGTTCTACAACCACTAATCGTAAACAATGAGAGACCATACAAAATTGGCATTTGGTGTATGTTTTGTCTGTAGTCTGCCATTTTCTTCAGTTGATTTGCTTACTTATATACTTATTCTACTTTTTAAATTTTTTATTTTTATTTTTTAGAGACAGTGTTCTCACTATACTGTCTAGGCTGGTCTTGAACTCCTGGGCTCAAGCAATCCTCCTACCTCAGCCTCCCAAAGTGCTGGAATTACAGGCATGAACCACCACACCCATAATTTTAATTAGAAAAAATTTTGTGGGGGATACCTATCAGTTCAATGGGATACATTGTTTTAATAATAAATTTTTGATAAACTCTTAGCATGTTGATCTCTCTCTCAACTTGAGCATGTTAACCTTAGTATGGTGGTTTCTTGTTTTATATCAGGTAATAGATAAATTAAAATAATAACCAACAACCAATATTACATTTTGAAAACTGAATTAATGTACATAAAATATTTTGAATATTTTATATACATTATATATTTTGAAAATTGAATTAATGTATATAATGTAAATAATGTATATAGGATCACTAAAATATTTCTCAAAAATATTTTGAAAATTGAATTAATGTATATAAAAATGCTTGTATCACTAAATGTTTCTCTGAATATAAAATATTATTTGATACAGAACCTCAGTTTCTTAATACTTCTTATTTAATACAACTTACAAGCTTTTTTGATGTTGTAAGGATGTACATGTTTGTTGTCATTTATAAGCTGAATTCTTCACACCATTTACAGAAAACAAATTTCAAAGGGGTAAATATTATTCCTATAAAAGTTATTAATAAGTGCTCTTGTTTTGAAGCAGCATCTAAATGAACACTATTTTGATGTGTAGGAAAGAATAGGAATAGAGGATTAACATGGAAAATGCTAAGATTGGTGAAGTAAATTTCCCTTTCTGTATACATTTCTTTTTTTCTTGGAGACAAGGTCTTGCTCCGTCCCCCAGGCTGGTGTACAGTGGTGCGATCATAGCTCACTGCAGCCTCAAACTCCTGGGCTCATGTGATTCTCCCATCTCAGTGCACTACAGGCATACACTACCACACCTGGTTATTTATTTGTTTATTTATTAGACCAGTCACTGCTATATTGCCCAGGCTGGTCTTGATCTCCTGGATTCAATCCTCCTGCCTCAGCCTCCCAAATTGCTGGGATTACCAGGCATGAGCCACTGCATCTGACTTCACTTCTTAAGATATATTTTACAACCTGAGCAATTTCACTCAAATATATACAACTGAATGAGAAACTCTATCTTTTGGTGTCTTTCCAAAAAAGCATAGAACTTCTTATATTTTTTCCTGGCTAACAGCTCTGACTAGAAAATTAACAAATCCAAAGACACAACACACCGAAAAGAAAAAAACAATGTCCTTTCTTACCGAAACCTGAACCTGGTGGCTTTATAAGACATCAAAACAAATTTCTTAAAGCCAAGATGGCTCCAAATTATCTTTTGATTATATCTTTTTTAGATTTTCCAAAATTTAACTCAGGGTTTTAAGTACTATTCTAAACTGTGTCGATAATTTAATTCCTTTTTAATTTCCCTAAAGTAATAGATACACTTATGAATATACATATTTCTACATACAATAAAAATTAACTAGCCAGATTAACCAATTGACAGATTCCACTGGTGTTAAATTAATTATTTAAATTCCAAGGAGGCAAATATTTAACACATACCTTATATTAGGAAACATATTTTGAGAGGAAAATAAGTAGCTTGCATGCCATTCACAAACCATTTTTTTTTCAATTCAGTTCAAATCTTTTTAAATCTTAAGAAACACCATGTTCTCAATGATTTAAATGTAAATAGCCATGTGACATTACCTCCTCATATTAAGTCAAATTGGATAATTTAACTACAAATATTGTGGATAAATAGTTATGCATCCTTAGGCTGTTGGTCATTTTTTATCATGTTGCTTAAAGACACAATCTAATGACTTTTAAGTCCTAATTAACAGAAGTTTCTGCGTGAGTCATTCTGTTCTGAAAATAAAGGCATGATGTCTTAAAGAAAACAAATTACTGTATGTATAACTAGGAAATCAACCATCAGAAAAAGCAGATAGTTTTTTGACATATTTGGACACTCACAAACTGAGTTATTTTAATTCTTACATTTTGTCCTTCTGTTTCCCACATCTAATACAGATTAGACACTCTTCCTAACAGGAACATGTCAAATTCTCTCCTATTTGGTTGGTAAGAATGTATTGGTTGTCACTTTCAAAATGGAAATCTGTTTTTGCTGATAATAAAAGTAACACAATCGTTCTAATATTCATAGATATATGAAGTCAAAAGTGAATTTTTCAACACAGCTTAAATTTAACAAAAATAATCCAAATAATTAAAATTATTATAATATTCTTAATAAAAGGTCTCTGTTCCATAGAAAGGGACATACTGAACTTTAGAAAAACTAAATTGATGTTATTTTTAAATGTCTATGCTAGTAGTTTGAATGGATAATAATCTACCAGTTATTATAGTCAAGATTAGAATTCTTATTCTCTATAATGTTCTTTTGTAAAATACAAATATATATATATACTATATATATTTATATATGCACATTATATACACACACACACTACAAAATCTTATGCAGTATATAATATAAACATGTAAACCAAAAAGTATGTGAAACAGGTCTCGATTCCTGTAATCCCTTCACTTTGGGAGGCCGAGGCGGGTGGATCACGAGGTCAGGAGTTCAAGACCAGCCTGGCCAAGATGGTAAAACCCTGTCTCTACTAAAAACTACAAAAAAAATTAGCTGGGTGCAGTGGCAGGCGCCTGTAATCCCAGCTACTTGGGAGGCTGAGGTAGGAGAATCACTTGAACCCGGGCAGCAGAGGTTGCAGTGAGCCAAGATTGCATCACTGCACTCCTGCCTGGGTAACAGAGTGAGACTCTGTCTCAAAAAAAAAAAACAAAAAAAAAGAAGTAGTTTATTTTTCCAAGGTTAAGTACATGCCCAGAAGAAAGGCACACAGAATCATAGTAACAGTCTGTGGTCTGTGCCTTTCTCCAAAGATTATTTTGAAAGCTTCAGTATTTAAAGGGAAAAAGTGGGTTGGAAGGGAAAGATGGAAGGTACGGTCACATTAATGAATCCACATGTTGCAAGAGAAAAGGAGCAGGTAGGGAAATCGTCAATTATGTATTCGTCTTCAGTTCAGCATTCAGTAAGATAAGGCGAACATACAGTAGCTATCTGCGGAGATATTTGGCCTTTTATCTATGTAGCTATCTGGGTAGGAACAAAACAAAAGGCGGTTTCTTGCATGACTCAGCTTTCAGCTTAGTTTTTTCCCTTTGGCACAGCAAATGAAGTCCTGATATTTTATTTTGTTTGCAGATACCACATAAGACTTTGAGGTAGTCCAGAGACGAGTACTGTACCACTGATAACTATTGGACTAAATGCTTCGAGGTTTTTCTATTTTCTCTCTTTTTATATTTCCTGAAAATCAATTACAGTATCATTGTCAATGATATTGGTGCTTCTTCTCAGGTAAAGTAATGGAATCAAGGCTCAAAATGAGTACCGCAATTTCACCTCTGTTTACAGAGATGAGTGTCCCAGTTCCTATAATAAATTTTGAAAGACAATGTGAATAGGATATTTTTTATTCTGGTGTCTGATTACTTCTCTTAGGAACAAACACACTCAGGACCTCAGCAGTGTTGTGCTGATAAGAGTGTCTTTTCTTTGTGACTGTCTGTTCTACTGGACACCCAAGGTATTAGTTCCAGCACTATCAGCCTGCCCAGTTGTTTGATATATGGACTCATGAGAAATGAAACATTTCATGTGGGTAAGAGTAGTGATTAATGTAGGTCAAAATTCCATCTCACATGAGGCTTAAGAGAAGGTTTAGAGAGATTATAGCCATTCTTCATGAATTCAGCTTCCAGAGGTCAGAAATATTTTTGGAAACCTTTCATTTCCCTTTAACTATCATTATATGTGTTTTAACCATAAATTTAATAAAAACTCTTCTGAATGTACATACAAATATAAAGCTCCTTTTGGACAAACTGTTAAAGCAATAACTTCATTATTTACTACTGACTGTGTAAAGTGTGATTATTTTGTTATAGAATCATTGTTAATGGTGGTGTTATTAAGTGTTGTCTCCTCTGGGCTTCAGGAATGCCTGCATTTCAGATCTTAAGTCCAAATTCACACTATTTATACTCATATACATTTATGCACTTGGTTCTTACCTGGTATGAACAGACTGGGTACTACCAAACATCCTACCTGCACACTGTCAAAGTGGGTCCCAGAGGTAGGCGATGGTGTAAAACAGTGAAAAACTGCTCACGTCAGGAGCCTTACTTACACCGTAGGCAATACCGGGCGGAATGTAAATGAAGGAGGAGACTGCTGCCAGGAGCACCTGAAATCCATCCAAGACTGACAACTGTCCTATGTAAGACATAAGGAAGTGGCTCAGTTACACTGCAGAAAAAGGGCAGATGAAGGCCAGGGATAACCTGTTGAGGACCACAAGAGAAGCTAAGAATGACCTGAGGCCTTTTATCCTTTAAGATAGAAACCCATATAGCTAAAACTATGACCTTTCTTCTCGTGGAGTTAAGAACAATCTCTTTTTCTTATTCCCAGAAGCTCACACTTTCTGGCCTGACTAGGACACCAGAAGAATATTTCATTCTAGAGAGCCTGACAGGATGGTGCAGAAAAGAAGAGGGGATTCTTTCTTTCCCGTCCTTAGAAGATCCCTTTACTTAGGAAAGGAAGTTAATATCAAAGGCCAGGAGTTTGATACTATGACCTCTGAGCTTTATCACTCCATACTAAAAAGTTTAGATTTTTTGCTCTGCCTTTATGTGGAAACTGTTTCATTTTCATGGTCATTTCACAATCTTCCTCATAAGGGTTTATAGTTCTGCTCAATCTGTCCCAATTCCATGAATGGACTAAATGAGTGAATCTTGACTTCATTAATGGAGCCAAGTAAACCAGTGGTCCCTTGAATTCAGTCATGTTTATTAATCTTGATGAAGCAACCATATTCTTTAGACACCTCAAGCAATTTTAAATCACAAAGGAAAAGTCTAAAAGATTGGCAAACATGAGCAAAAAGGAGATAACACAGAACAAATGATGTCATGGTTATTAAAGTTTCAGTTCTAATTTTATTTTACTTTTCTAAAAATATGGCAAAAATTAGTTCTTTCAGAACCTTAATATGTACTCTAATATTTTAGAAATTTAAAATTAAATCTCCTAAACTATTTTACCACAAATTTTTAAAATTTGAAGATGCAGGATGCTTTTTAAAATGAGCCAATTTTTAAGCCAAAACAAGGAGGAATGAAAAAAAATGCTATCTAAACAAGTGAAATTTCACATTTGAGTAAGATAAATTGATGTAAAAGCTTTTATAAGACAGTTAGGTTTATACATTTAGCCTCAAATATATTTTCCCAAAGTGCCTTTTACCCTTTAATGAAATGACTGGATATCCCATCAGCATTAACACAAAAATATGCAGTGGTTAGTGGGATAAATGACCTAAGTTTTACTTTAATATCCTGGTATAATGAGATCGAGTAATGCCAAAAATACTCTTTGAAATACAACACATATGACACTGGCTGGAAAGATGAACTCAATATTATGAAGTAGACTGAACTTAGAAAATGTGGAGAAAATTAGATTATAGTGCTTATAATCTGCTTGGTTGACTGGGCCAACAAATTCACCTTCAAACTACTTAGAGCGAACCTACTTGAAAGTATTTCTAGTTTCAGTCTAGCAGCAAGCAGCTCAGAAGTTGCCACTCTATCCTACCAAGTAAAATGCTGGACAAATTGCAAAATCAAAAATCTGTAAAGGAAGTGAAGATGCAGGAAAAATTGCTGCCCCAAAAGTTGAAGAGAGAGAGAGTCAAATATGAGAATGAAAATTTACCACAGCAGAAAACCACAAGCAACAATCTTCACGGGAATCAGTGCTGGGTTTGGGAAGCCTAAATTGTAATAGAAAATTGCTGGGGCTCAATGTGGATAATTCTGAGAATTAAAAACTACAGGGAGACTGTCATAAATGGACAGCTATTCCATATTGATGAATAGAAAGACTTAATATGAATACTGTCAAGACGTCAGCTTTCCCCAGCTCAATCTATAGATAGAATGCAATTCCAATCAAAATCCCAGAATATACACACACACACACACACAAACACACACACACACATATATATATGTGTGTGTGTATATATATATATATTTGGATATTGACAAACTGATTTTAAAGTTTATACAGGGAAGCAAAAACCCAAAATATTCAACACAATATTGAAGAACAACATTGGGTGGCTGACGCTGCCTTACCTCAAGACTTCCTATAAAACTACATACAGTGGGACAGTGTGGTATTGGTGAAAGAATAGAAAAATCAATCAATCTAACCCAGAGGTAGATCCACATAAATACAGCCAACTGATCTTTGATGAAAGAGAAAAAGAGGCCGGGCGCGGTGGCTCAAGCCTGTAATCCCAGCACTTTGGGAGGCCGAGACGGGTGGATCACGAGGTCAGGAGATCGAGACCATCCTGGCCTACACGGTGAAACCCCGTGTCTATTAAAAAATACAAAAAACTAGCCGGGCGAGATGGTGGGCGCCTGTAGTCCCAGCTACTCGGGAGGCTGAGGCAGGAGAATGGCGTAAACCCGGGAGGCAGAGCTTGCAGTGAGCGGAGATTGCGCCACTGCACTCCAGCCTGGGCGACAGAGCGAGACTCCGTCTCAAAAAAAAAAAAAAAAAAAGAAAGAGAAAAAGAAATATAATGAAGCAAAGATAATCTTTTCAATGAATGATGCTGGAACAAGTGGATGTCCACATGTAAAAAAATGAATATAGACACAGACTTTTCATCCTTCACAAAAATGAACTCAAAGACTTAAATATAAAACACAAAACTCTAAAAATCCTATAAGATAACAGGAGAAAATGTAGATGTAGATTTGGTGATGGCTTTTTTTAGATACAACAGCAAAGGCAAGATTCATGAAAGAAAATTGATAAGCTGAAGTTCTTTGAAATTAAAATTTTCTGCTCTGAGAAATATAGTGTCAAGAAGATATGAAAGAAGTCACAAAATGGAAGAAAATACTTCCGAAAGACAATCAATGACTATTACGCAAAATATACAAAGAATTCTTAAAACTCAACAATAAAGAAACAAACAACCTAATTATAAAAGAGGCCAGGGACCTTAACAGATACTTCACCAAAGAAGATGTAGATACACATATGAAAAGATGTGCCATGTCATATATCAGCAGGGAAATGCAAGTTCAAACAACAGTGAGATGCCACTATACACCTACAGTACTAGAATGGCCAAAATTCAGAACACCTGCAACACCAAATGCTGACAAAAAACGTGAAGCAACAGAAACTGTCATTCATTGATGGTGGGGAATGCAAAAGTGTATAGCTACTTTGGAATACAGTTTGTCAGCTTATGCAAAGCTAAACCCCCTTTTATAATATGATATAGCAATAGCACTCCTTGCTATTTACCCAAAGGAGTTGAAAACATGCTCATGCAAAAACCTGTACAGGGTTGTTTATAGCACCTTAATCTATAACTGCCAAAACTTGGAAGAAACCTTCAGTAGGTGAATGGGCAAATAAATTGCGTTGCAGTCACACAATCGAATATCATTCAGTACTAAAAAGATGTGACTTATTAACTCATGAAAACAATAGGAAATTTAAATGCATATTACTAAGTAAAAGGAACCAATCTGAAAAGGCTACATATGTATGATTCTAGCTATATGGCATTTTGTAGAAGTCAAAACTACCTAGACAGTATAAAGATCAATAGTTTCTGGGGGCTACAAGGGCATGAAGGGGCGAATAGGTGAAACACAGAGGATTCTTGGGGCAGTGAAAATGCTCTGCATGATTATATAATGGTGGATACATGTCATTATACATTTGTTCATGCTCATAAAATGTACAACACCAAGAGTGAGTCCTAATGTAAATATGGTCTTTCAGTGATAATGTGTCCATATAGATTGATCAGTTGTAACAAAGGCACTACTCTGATGGAGGATGTTGATAATGCGGATGGCTATACATACATTGGGGCAGGGTGTATATGGAAAATCTCTGCACCCTCCTCTTAATTTTGCCATAAACCTAAAACTACTTTACATTTAAAAGTCTTTTAAAAGAATAACAAACCAGAAATGTCTTTAATAAGATCACTGGAGCTTAGAATTAAAAAAAAAAAAATCTGTGATACTTAGCTCAGATCAAATGATTCTCATCACAAACCTTATTCATCCTGTTCCATGATTCCTTAATTAACAAAGCCCCTGGCTAATTCCAATTACCTTAGTCTAAGAATATCCCCAGTGGCTAATTTTCCTGGCCCTAAATCTCAGTTACATAAAGACTCTGGCACATGCTGTCAAATCTCCCAAATCATCCACTGCCTGTATCTCCACCTAGAGCCTTTCACTTGCTGATGGCTGATCCTTGTCTGAATCCTGGACTCAGTTTTGCCTTGGATGTCATCCAGTTTTTGTTTGTTTGTTTGTTTTTTGCCATGGATTGTATCTTAGTTTCATTCTGCTTGCCTGTATCCCTACTCTGTCTTTATATTTGACTAAAAGAAAAACTCCAGCTTTTACCCACATGTTTACATCCCTGAGCTAGTACTCACATGTTTTATTTAACATCCCCAGGCTGAATCTCAGCCACAATCTCTTGATTACCAATTAGAAACAACGTCAGATTCTCTTGCCCAGAATTCTTTGTGTGCTTCATAATGACGTTGTTGCAGATAAAGTAACTCATCTATATGTGCTTAAGTTTCTACAGGAAGGTATTGTTAAATGTATAATTATCAGAAAAGAATAAAGCACCCAATTTTATATGACACTGTGTTAGATGCTTTAGAAAAGTGGGTTTGACAGCATTGGTTCCTATCCATCAGGAAGTTATATATGATATAAAAAGGAGATATGGACACACATAATTTAAAATAAGATTCTACATTATTTGAGGAGAACGTAATTTGCTATGGTTGTAGTACAGGGGTTTCAGCAGGGCCCACTAGGGATGACGGATGATAATATAGAATCCTCCTATTTAAAATAATTTATTAAATGTCTCTATAAATGTTTGTTAAAAGGACAGTGATCCATAGCACAGTAATAAAACAGAACTCAGCAACAGGTTCCCAAATATGCCATGCTGCTGATTATTACCTCCATTGTGTTTTTCTGTTTCCTCTTTATTATATTTCCAAAGAGTTTATCTCCTCAGTCGGTGGTCCAAGAACTTAAAATGTATGATTAGAAACAAATACCATGTATTTTATACAATTCTGAAAAGAAAATAACAGATTCAATTAAACTTTTTGCAGAGTTAGAGGAAATGAGCATTCTTGATGTATAAACACTATTTCAGAAATTATTTAATGCTTCTCCTAATAGTTTATATTTAGCAATGTCATTTTCAATCATTCATTACTTAATATTTATAGTACTACCATGACAGAGTTGGATAAATAACTCTGAGTCTACATTATATAAATATAGTCCTTGGGTGCAATGACTCAGCAACTTTTATAGATAAAATACTAGAGGACTGATATGGCTCTATATTGCTATTCTATAGTTCAGGGGTCCCCCACCCCCAGGCCACGGACTAGTAGCAGTCTGTGGTCTGTTAGGAATTGTTTTTTCTGCACAGCAGGAGGTAAGTGGTGGGTGAGCAAGTGAAGCTTCCTCTGTATTTACAGCTGCTCCCCATCACTTGCATTACTACTTGAGCTCTGCCTTCTGTCAGATCAGTGGCAGTATTAGATCCCTACAGGAGCACAAATCCTATTGTAAATTGCACATGTGAAGGAGCTAGGTTGTGCCCTCCTTATGAGAATCTAATGCCTGATGATCTGTCACTGTCTCCCATTACCCCTAGATGAGACCATCTAGTTGCAAGAAAACAAGCTCAGGACTCCCACTGATTCTACATTATGGTGAATTGTATAATTATTTCATTATGTGTTACAATGTAATAATAATAGAAATAAAGTGTACAGTAAATATAATGTGCTAGAATCATCTTGAAACTATCTCCCTACCCTGGTCCATGAAAAAGTTGTCTTCCAGAAACCAGTCTCTTGTGTCAAAAAGGTTGGGGACTGCTGCTATAGTCAATGCCACTGTTTAGTAATCAAGACTACAGAGAAGGATCTTCTTCTTCTTTTTTTTTTCTTTTAGGCTTGTAAGGTACACTGAAGTGTCAAGTTGAACCAGAAAAAAGCCTCGGAATCTCTCTAAATCTATTCTGGTTTGGGGGATGCCTGAAAAAATTAAAAACAACAACAAAAAAAATGGAGTCAAATCAAACACAGAGTAAATCATGAGTTACATTAACCAGTAAGAAATATATTAGAACTTCTGTTACTGTAGCATGAAGAGGTCAGCAAATCCTCTTCACAAAAAACTTGGAATAAAGTTGGAAAAAGCTGACAAAAAGTAACTATGTATTGTCTTAAGTTTAAACAAAGGCAGACAACCAATCAAGAATTGTTTATTCTTGAAAATCTGGTGATGTTTCAGCTAAATACAGTGGGAAACTTCAAAGTGTTCATTACAAATATTTGCAAAGAAGTAAAGAAAACTGTGTTCAAAAATAAAAAGGAAAGGTGATGATTATGACTCTATACATAGAGAATCTCAGCAGAGAAATAGAAAGTATGAAGAAAAACCAAAGTATAATTTAGAGCTTAAAAGTATAAGTGTAACGAAAGATTCACAAGATGGGTTCAACAGCATATTTGAAATCAGAGAAGATAAAAACAGGACTGGAAAGTAGATCAATAGAAATAATTCAACTAAAAAACAATGAGAAAAAGTTGAAAAAATGAACAGAGTCCCGGAAATGTTTTACATTCCATAAAGCAAGTAAACATATGTGTAATGACAGCTGCAGGCTTTTATAACAGGGAGCTAGGAAAAAAGAGCAAATAAACCCAAAGTAAGTAGAAAGAATTATATAATAAGGTGAAAATGTAGCTAAGAAAGGAGAAAATAGATAAAGCCAATCAAACCAAAAGATGATTCTTTGAAAAGAACCAACAAACTCTAATAAACTTGTGTTAGACTGACCAAGAGAAATAGAAGACATGGATTTTCAAAATCAGGAATAAAAGAGGAACATCACTACAGACCTTACAGAAATTAAAAGAAAATATTAAGGGAGTATCATTAACAACAGTACACCAACAAATTGAACAAACTAGATAAAATGGACAAATTCCTAGAAAGACACAAATACCAAAACTTTCTTAAAGAGAAATAGAAAAAAGTGGAATAAATAAATATATGTCAAGTAAAGACCCAGCACCCTAATGTTCCAATAAAAAAAAAAAAAGTCCAGGCCCCAAAGATACTGCTAAGGAAGAAATAATATTAATACTACACAAACTCTTTCAGAAATAGAATGGCAAGGAGCAATTTTCATCTAATTTTATGAGGCTAATATTACCCCAATACCAAAGATATTTCAGAAGGAAAAACTACAATTCAACATCCCTTGTAAAAATAGATGTTGATGTCTTTAAAAAAAATTAGCAAACTGAATCCAGAAACATAAAAAAGATTATATACCATGAGCAAGTGATATTTATCTCAGGAATACAAGGTTGGTGTAACAGCCAAAAGTAAATTAATATAACTTACAGTATTAATAGAATAATAGACAAAAAAAATGACTATCAAAATAGAGGCAGAAAAAGCATTTGACGAAACCTAAAACTCATTAAAGATTTAAAAAAAAAAAAAAAAACACCACCTCCATAAAGGTCAAAGGCAACTTCCTTAACTTGACAAATGGGCATCTGAAAAAAACCCCATATGCAACATCATACTTAATGGCAAAAGACTGAACATTTTCTACCTAAAACAGGGAATAATACAAGGATGTCTGCCCTTATCACTTCTATCAACATTGTATATTGGATTCTTCTCAGTGAAATAAGGTGAGAAAAAGAAATCCAAATTTTCTTTATTCACACATGACATAATTTTGAAAAAATCCTAAGAAATAGATATCCAAAAAATGTTAGAACCAATTATTTATTATATGTTTAGCAAGGTCACTGGACACAAGATTAATATATGCAAACTTATAAATGCACACACACATATATATATACTAGTAAAAATTATCCAAAAATGAAATTAAGAAAATTGCATTCACGATTCCATCAAAGGAATAAAATAAACTGAACAAAAGTATCATAAGACCTGTACATTGAAACAACAATATTTTATTGAGAAAATTAAAAAAAAAACTAAATAAATATAGAGATGTATTATATTCATGGACTGGAAGTTTCAATAATGGTAAAACGACCATTCCCTCACTAATGGATCTATAGATTCAATGAAATCATTACCCAAGTCCCATTCATTTTTTTTCCTTGACAAATCAACAAGCTAATCATAGAATTTATATTAACATTCAAATAACTTAGACAACAATTTTGAAAAAGAAGAACATAAAGAATGTACATTGGCCATTCACGGTGGCTCATGCCTATAATCGCAGCATTTAGGAGGCCATCATGAGTGGATTTCTTGAGATAAGGAGTTTGAGAACAGCCTGGGCAAAGTAGCAAAACCCCATCTCTACAAAAAATTTTAAAAAACTAGCCTGGCATGGTAATGGGCATTCATGATCCCAGCTACTTGGGAGGCTAAGGTGGGAGGATCACTTGAGCCTGGGAGGTCGAGGCTGCAGTGAGCCAAGATGTCACTTAGGTGACAGAGTGACACCCTAACTTAGTACAAAGCTACAATAATGAAGATAGTGTGGTATTGTCATAAGGATTATATGGATCATTATAGCAAAATAGAGAATCTATAAATAAACTCACATTTATGGTGAATTGAATTTTGACACGGGGTCAAGGTGATTCAATGGAGAAATGATTATTTTCTCAACAAAAGTTACTGAAACAATAAGACATTCATTAAAATAAGTTAACTTACTACCATTTCAAGCATCACACAAAAATTTTACTCAAAATGGAACGTAGAAACAGTAATTTGAAGCATAAAAGTTTTAGAAGGAAATAATGAAGAAAATTTTTGACATTGGGTTGGTAAAAAACCTTAAGACAAATAAGGGCACTATATAACAGTAAAGTGCTTAATTCAATAAGAAGATCTAACTAACCTAAACTATGCATCCAAAACAGGAATATCCAGATTCATACAGCAAAGTCTTGGAGACCTACAAAGAGATTTAGAAAACCACACAATAATAGTGGGAGACTTCAATACTTCCATGGACAATATTAGACAGATCACTGAGGCACAAAACTAATAAAGGTATTCAGGATTTGAACTCGACACTTGATTAAATGGACCTAATAAATATCTACAGAACACTCCATCTAAAGAAAGCAGAATACACATTTTTCTCATCACCACATAGCACATACTATAAAATTGACCACTCAATTAGACATAAAACAATCCTCAGCAAATTAAAAACAAACAAACAAAAAAGCCAAAGTCATGCTAACCATACTCTCGGACCACAGGACCACAATGCAATAAAAATAGAAATCAATACTTATAAACTCAATTAAACCCATATAATTACATGGAACTTGAACAACCTACTCCTGAATGATTTTTGGATAAATAATGAAATTAAGGCAGAAACTAAGTAACTCTTTGAAACTAATGAGAACAAAGATATAACATACCAGAATCCCTGGAACACAGCTAAGGCCGTGTTAAGAGGGAAGTTTACAGCACTAAACATCCACATTAAAAAATTATAAAGATCTCAAATTAACAACTTAATATCACAACTAGAGGAACTAGAGAAATAAGAACAAACCAACCTTAAAGCTAGAAAAGAAATAAAATCAGAACTGAATTAAAGGAAACCAAGATGAAAAAAACAAACACAAAAGATCAACAAATCGAGAAGTTGATTTTTTGAAAGATTTAATAAGATAAATAGACCACTAGCTAGAATAATAAAAGAGAGAAAATCCAAATAAGCACTATTAGACATGACAAACGGAGCATTACCACTGACCCCACAGAAATACGAATAACCTTCAAAGACTACTATGAATACTTCTATGCACACAAGGTAGAAAACCTAGAAGAAACAGAAACATTTCTGGACATATATACCCTCCCAAGATCGAACCAGGAAGGACTTGAATCTCCAAACAGACCAATAATGAGTTTCAAAATGGAATCGCTAACAAAAAGCCTACCAACCAGAAAAAGCCCAGAACCAGAGGGATTCACAGCTGAATTCTACCCAATGTATAAAGAAGACCTGGTACCATTCCTTACTAAAGCGATTGCAAAAAATTGAGGAGGAAGGAATCTTCCCTAACTTATTCAATGAGACCAGAATCACCCCAAAACTTGGCAGAGACACAGCAACAAAAAAAGAAAACTTCAGGCCAACATCCTTGATGAGCATAGATGCAAACATCCTAACTGAAATACTAGTAAACCAAATCCAGCAGCACATCAAAAAACTAATCCACAATGATAAAGTAGGCTTTATCCTTGGGATGCAAGGATGATTCAACATATGCACATAAATAAATGTGATCACCACGAAAACAGAACCAAAAACAAAAACCACATGATCATCTCAAAAGATTCAGAAAAGGCTTTTGATAAAATTCAACACTCTTTCATGTTAAAAACGCTCAACAAACTAGGTGTTATAGGAATATACTTCAAGATATTAAGAGCCATCTATGAAAAATCCACAACCAACATTACACTGAATGGGCAAAAGCTGGAAGCATTTTTCTTGAAATCCAGTAGAAGATAAGAATGCTTTCCTTCACCAATCTATTCAACATAATACTGGAAGTCCTAAACAGAGCAATTAGTCAAGAGAAAGAAATAAAAGGCATTTGAACAGGAAGAGAAGACATCAAACTATTCCTGTTTGCAGATGATATGATACTATACTTAGAAATCCCCATAGTCTCTGCCCAGAACCTCCTTGATCTTATAAACTCTAGCAAAGTCTTAGGATACAAAATCAATGTACAAAAATTGGTCGCATTTCTATGCCCCAACAACATTAAAGCTGAGAGCCAAGTCAAGAATGCAATCACATTCACAATAGCCATTGAAAAAAAAAAAACATGCCTAGAAATACAGCTAACCAGGAAGGTGAAAGATCTTTAAATTGAGAATAACAAAAAAAAAATTGTATTGGTTCATTCTTCCATTGCTATAGAAAAATACCTGAGATTGGGTAATTTACAAAGAAAAATGACTTAATTGGATCATGGTTGTGCAGGCAGTGCATGAACTATAATGCTGGCCATCTGCTTGGCATTTGGGAGACCTCAGAAAACTTAGAATCATGGCAGAAGGTGAAAGGGAAGCAAGCTTGTCTTACATGGCTGGAGCAGGAGCAAGAGGTAGGGGGAGGTGCCACACACTTTTAAATGACAAGGTCTTATGAGAACTCACTATCACAATGACAGTACCAAGGGGGAATGGTGTTAAACCATGAGAAATCTCCTCCATGATCCAATCAATTCCTACCAGGCCCCACCTCTAGCATTGCAGATTGCATTTCAAAATGAGATTTGGGTGGGGACACAGAGCCAAACCATATCATCCTACCCCAGATCCCTCCTGAATTACAATCCTGGCTTTCCAACAGTCCCCCAAAGTCTTAACTCATTCTAGCATTAACTGAAAAGTCTACAGTCCAAAGTTTTGTCTGAGACAAGGCTATTCCCTTCTGCCTATGAGCCAGCAAAATCAAAAACAAGTTTATTAGTTCCAAGATATAATAAGGATATAGGCATTAGGTAAATTCTCTCATTCTAAATGGGAGAAATTGGCCAAAAGAAAGGGGTTATGGTTCCATAAATGTCTGAAACTCAGCAGAACAGTCATTAAATCTTAAAGCTCCAAAATAATCTCCTTTGACTCAATTTCTCACATTCAGGGCACACTGATGCAAGGGGTGGACCCCCAAGGCCTTGGGCAGCTCTGCCATGTGGCTTTGCAGGGATCAGTCCCTGCGACAGCTCTCATGGGCTGGCATTTAGTGCCTCCAGCTTTTCCAGGCTAATGGAGCAAGCTGCTGGTGGATCTACCATGCTGGGGTCTGGAGGATTATGGCCCTCTTCTCACAGTTCCACTAGGCAGTGCCCCAATAGAAGCTCTCTGTGGGGACTTCATCCTCATATTTCCCCTCTGCACTGTACTAATAGAGGTTCTCTGTGAGGACTTCATCCCTGCAGCAGGCTTCTGCCTGGACATCCAGGTTTTCTCAGACATTCTCTGAATTCTAGGAAGAGGCTCTCAAGCCTTAACTCTTACATTCTGTGTACCCACAGGCTGAATACCATGTGGAATCTGCTAAGGCTTATGGCTTACATTCTCTGAGGCAGTGACCTGATCTGTAACTGGACCCCTTTTAGCCATGGTTGAAGTTGGAGTGGCTGGAATGCAAGGAGCGGTGTTCTAAGGCTGTGCAGGGTAGGGTGGTCCTAAGCCTGGCCCAGGAAACAATTCAGGCCTTTGGGCCTGTGGAAGGAGGGGCTGCTGAGAAGTTCTCTGAAATGCCTTTGAGGCTTTCTCCCCATTATCTTGGCTATTAGTCCTGGCCTTCCTTTTAGTTATTAAATATTCTAGAGCCTGCTTGAATTCCTCCCCTGAAAGTAGGCTTTTTTTTTCTACCACATGGTCAGGCTGCAAGTTTTCCAAACTTTTATATTCTGCTTCCCTTTTAAATGTAAGTTCCAGTTTCAGGTCACTTTTTTTGCTCATGCATAGGAGCACAGGCTGTTAGAAGCAGTCAGGTTATTTCTTAAACACTTTACTGCTTAGAAATTTCTTCTGCCACATACCTAAATTATCACTCTCAAGTTAAAAGTTCTACAGATCCTTCAAGCAGGGGCACATTACAGCCAGGTTCTTTGTTAAAGCACAGCAAAAGAGACATTTACTCCAGTTCCCAATAAGTTACTCATTTCCATATGAGACATATTGAGCCTGGGTTTCATTGTCCATATCACTATCAGCATTTTGGTCACAACAGTAGAACAAGTCACTAGGAAATTCGAAATTTTCCCTCATCTTCCCATCTTCCTCTGAGCCCTCCACGCTCTTCTACCCTCTGCCCATTACCTGGTTCCAGGGTCGCATCCACATTTTCAGGTATCTTTACAACAATGCTCCACACCCAGTACCAATTTTCTGTAATGTCCATTCTCACATTGCTATACAGAATTACCTGAGACTGGGTAATTTTAAAAGAAGTTTAATTGACTCACAGTTCTGCAGGAGGTACAAGAAACAACATGCTGGCCATCTGCTCAGCTTCTGGGGAGGCCTCAGGAAACTTACAATCATGGCAGAAGGCAAAAGGGAAGCAGGCTCATCTTACATGGCCAGAGCAGAAGCAAGTTTGGGAGGAGGTACCACATCTTATGGTCAGATCTCATGAGAACTCACTATTGTGATGACATCACCAAGAGGGAGGATTATGTTAAGCTATGAGAAACTGCCCCCATGATCCATTCACTTCCTATCAGGCCTGAACTTCTACCTTGGGGATTACATTTAAACATGAGATTTTGATGAGAACAGAGATCCAAACCATATCAACACCGCTCAAAAAAAAAAAAGAGATGATACAAAATGGAAAAACATTCTATGCTCATGGATAAGAAGGAAGAATTAATATTGTTAAAATGGCCATACTGCCCAATGCAATTTACAGATTCAATGCTATTCCTATTAAGCTACCAATGAGGTTCTTCACAGAATTAGAAAAAACCATTTTAAAATTCATATGGAACAAAAAAGAGCCTGAATAGCTGTGTTGGTTAATACTGAGTGTCAACTTGATTGGATTGAAGAATGCAAAGTACTGATCCTGGGTGTGTCTGTTAGGGTGTTGACAAAGGAGATTAACATTTGAGTCAGTGGGCTGAGAAAGGCAGACCTGTCCTTAATCTGGGTGGGTACCATCTAATCAGCTGCAAGCATGGCTAGGATATAAAGCATGCAGAAAAATGTGAAAAGGCTAGACTGGCTTAGCCTCCCAGCCTGTATCTTTCTCCTGTGCTGGGTGCTTTCTGCCTTCAAACATCGGACTCCAAGTTCTTCAGTTTTGGGAATCAAACTGGCTTCCTTGCTCCTCAGCTTGAAGACGGCCTATTGTGGGACCTTGTGATCATGTGAGTTAATACTCCTTAATAAGCTCCCTTTTATATATATCTATATATAGATATATGTACAGATAGATATACAAAGATATATCTTTATATCATATATAAATATATGAATATATTTTATATACAAATATATAAATATATGTTATATATATCTTTACATATAAATATAAATTATAAATATATATAAATTATATATATATAAATTACATGTAAATATAAATTATAAATTACACATAAATATAAAACATATTTATATGTCTTTATAACTAATAGGATAATATATATAAAATATGAATGTATATAAACATATATAAATGTGTATATATTATATATATATATTATCTTATTAGTTCTGTTCCTCTAGATAACCCTGACTAATACAATAGCCAAAACAATCCTAAGTAAAAACAACAAAGCTAGAGGCATCATGTTACCTGACTTTAAATTATACTACAAGGCTACAGTAACCAAAATAGCATGGTATTGTTACAAAAACAAAAGTAAAAATAGACCAATGGAGCAGAATAGAGAGCCAAGAGATAATGCCACAATCCTACAACCATCTGATTTTCTGATTTTTGACAAATTCAACAAAAACAATGAGGGAAAGGGCTTTATTTTTTTTGAGACAGAGTCTGTCTCTGTTGCCCAGGCTGGAGTGCAGTAGTGTGATCTTGGCTCACTGCAATCTCCACTTCCTGGGTTCAAGCAATTCTCCTGTCCCAGCCTCCCAAGTAGCTGGGATTAGAGGTGCCCAACACCACACCTGACTAATTTATTTATTTATTTATTTATTTGGCATTTTTAGTAGAGACAGGGTCTCACCATGTTGGCCAGGCTGGTCTTGAATTCCTGACCTCAGGCGATCCACCTACCTCAGCCTCCCAAAATACTGGCATTACAGGCCTGAGCCACCATGCCTGGCTGGGAAAGTAGTTTCTATTTCATAAATGGTGCTGGGATAACTAGCTAGCTACCCATATGCAGAAGATTGAAACTGAATTCCTTCCTTACACCATCTACAAAAATCAACACAAGATGGATTAAAGACTTAAAGGTAAAACCTAAAACTATAAAAACTCTGGAAGATAACCTAGGAAATACCATTAGGACACAGTCCTGGCAAAGATTTCATGATGAAGATGCCAAAAGCAATTGCAACAAAAATAAAAATTTACCCAAATAAACTAAAGAGCTTCTGCACAGCAAAACTCTCTGTTATCAACAGAGTAAAACACACACTCTACAGAATGGGAGAAAGTATTTACAAACTATGCATCTGACAAAGGTCTAATTTCCAGCATCTATAAGAAACTTAAACAACTATACAAGCAAAAACAAACCACCCCATTAATATTGGGCAAAGTACATTAAGATGCTTCTCAAAAGAAGACATACACATAGCCAACAAGCATATGAAAACATTCTGAACATCCTTAATCATTAGAGAAATCAAAATCAAGACCACAATGAGGTACTATCTCACATCAGTCAGAATGGCTATTATTAAAACATCAAAAAATAGCAGATGCTGGCGAGGTTACAGAGAAAAGGGAGTGCTTATACAGTGTTGATGGGAATGTAAATTAGCTCAACCACTGTGGAAAACAGTTTGGTAATTTCTCAAATAACTCAAAGCAGAATTACCTTTCATCCCAGCTATTCCATTATTGGATATACACACAAAGGAATATAAATCATTCTACCATAAAAACACATGCACATTTATGTTCATCACAGCACTATTCACAATAGCAAAGACATGGAATCAACCTAAATGCCCATCAATGGTAGAATGGATAAAGAAAATTTGGTACATACACATCGTGGAATACTACACAGCCATAAAAAAGAATGACATCAAGTCTTTTGCAGCAACATGGATGGAGCTGGAGGCCATTATCCTAAGTGAACTAACACAGGAATAGAAAATCAAATACCACATGTTTTCACATATAAGTGGGAAGAAACATTGAGTATATATGAACACCTTCTTGAAGGTGGAGGGTGGGAGGAGGGTGAAGAAAGTCATATTTGGATAATTTTCTTCCATTCACTGCTTCCTCAAAAACATTTTATCCTAGATTCTTAATTGAATCATGTCATCTATTCACTTATTATTCATAGAATAAATCACGATAGTTACATCTGAACCAGCCATGCAGTGAGTTGCATCAGTTTTTAAATAGTTTGAAGTGAATTAATTGGCTAAAATGAAGTTAATGCACTTTAGTATATGTTGACACTGCTGAAATCATTGGGCACCAAGCAGCTGCTTAAAAAATGACAGTGGTACAGCCCTGAAAGTGATATTTGTAGGAATGATAGCCATTCAATTTTTTTTCCTTCAGCACTATTCAATGATACAGTTTGGATGTTTGTCCCCTCCAAATCTCATTGAGATGCAATTCTCAGTGTTGGAGGTGGAGCCTGGCGGGAGGTGTTTTTGTCATAGGGGTGGATCCCTCATGAATAGCTTGGTGCTGTCCTTGTGATAGAAATGAGTTCTCACTCTGAGTTCACATGAGATCTGGTCGTTTAAAAGTGTGTGGCACCCCCTAACTTGTTCTCTTGCTCCTGCTCTCCCTATGTGATGTGTTGGTTCATCTTTGCCTTCTGCTATGATTGTAAGTTCCCTGAGGCCCTCACCAGAAGCAGATGCTAGCACACTTTCTGTACAACCTGCAGAACCATGAGCCAATTAAACCTCTTTTCTTTATAAATTACTCTGTTCTGGTTACTTATTTGTAGCAAGGCAAGAAGTCCTGACACATCCAATGTGCTCTAACCTCCTACCAAGTAGTGTGCAAGGTTCAGGAGATGGAAAATTGGAAGTGAAAGTCCTTGGAGAAGCTCTCATTCAACTAAAAGCAAACACGGTAAGAGATAATTTTCTCTACAATGTGATTAGAACTATGATGTGATATAAATAAAATTTTGGAAGTGTTCACAGATGACATAATATGTTTTCCTTGTTTCTTCTGGTGCTATTACTCAGTGCTACAAACTTCATTTTTTTCATGGTTTTTTAGAAACAGGTAAGAAGGCAAGAAAAAGATTATCACAAATATAGCCTGGCTGGATGCTGTTTAGAGCAGTAGCTATTCTATATCCTTACATACTCAGGTTCTGTAATCTGAAAATAGCTAAATAAAAATAATAGCTGAGCCCAAATCACTGAAGTTAGTGTCAATTCTTTCATTACAAGAAACTGTCTCAGGGGATATTGAGTAAAAATAATGATTAAACACAGGCATCTACTTTTATTTTCCCCCCAAACCCATTAAAACAATAACAAAAGGAATTTTAAAATATACAAACTCAAAAAAGATGTGAAGGACTGTACAAAAGAGAATAGCAACAAAATTTGGGACCAAAAGAAAATAAATAAGTGAATTTAGCAGACCCCCCACACCCACACCCACCCACCCCAAATACATTCTATCTTCGTATCTTCCAAAGTTTCAGAAGTTGATGGTACCATCCTCTGAAAGTGGAAAATGGTTGAAACTCTATTGGATAGTAAGTCTATACATCCATCACTTCCAGCAAAACAAATAAGCAAATAAATAACTGAATGTTAATGTTATTCTCAAATACAGGATTTTTAGACTTCCAATGTGAGAAAAGATATCTTTGGAAAGATAAAACTTACAGAATACCTGATACATTGGAATGTATGGAGATGAGTAAGACACATGCCAATGAGATTGAGGTTGAATTATTGAGAAGTACATAGAAAGTACATAGTACACCAAACAATTGGCAGCAGCGATGAGGCCGACAACAAAGCAATAAATATCAAGAAATAAAACTGTGTGTAGGAAAAAAACTAGCATGGGTAATACATCAATATACTATAAACTGTATTTGCACAGTTATGTAAATATAAATATGAAATATTTATACAAAAGTAATATAAAATGTATATAAAATAAAATAAAATCACCATTCAGAGGTAACAGTACAGAAAACAGAGTTAAAATTTTTCTTTTCCAAAGAGAAAATTTTATTCTGGTTAGTAAGCACAGCCTAAGACAGGAACATCATGAAAGGACATATCAAGCGTGTTATCCAGGGACATAGGGGTTAATTTCAAAATAAATATGAAAACTGATGAAAGGATTGCTTCTGAAAAGGAAGAAATCTGTGTGTCTGGGTGGGGGTGGTTCTGGGGTTTTTTCCTTATAAAACTACCAAATTATTTGACCTTTAAACTAAGTGTATGACAAAAATAATAATTCAAGAACTCAACAGAACTTTTGCAATATCCACGCTGTTCATTTGTCATTTGCTTCCTTCTTGACACAGCCTATTCTTTCTAATAAGAGAAAAAGCCTATTAATTTTCTTTCTTTATCATTCTTAACTACTTCAGAAGAATTATTGAATTTTAGAAACCTGAAGCATGATATTAGCTATAATAGGGATTTAAATTTGTTTCCAAAAGGTTATATATATGTTAGAAAATTTCAGGTGACACATATTAATAATGCAACAAGCTGCATAAGAAAAGAGCACCAAGGCTTTGATGTTCCCTACCAAATTTGATGACCCCCCACTAATTCTGATAAAGGCTTGATGTTAAAGTATGATTAGCGCTAGATACTCATACAGTTGTTTTCTGACTCTGACTATGTAAACATCAGAAACATGCAGAAGAGAATGGGAGAAGGAATGAATGCAGCAGACTCAAAAATTCCATAGAAATACTTTCACTGGTGAAAACCCATAATACCTTCACAATTTATTGTCATCGGTATTTCCCATGAAACATTTGTGCTAAAAAGAAAAACTTTTGTATGAATTCCAAATTATTTGTTTAACCTAAAACCAGACTGCCTCATATACGGCAGCCAAGAGCATATGTTTCACAAAACCAATAAATTTTTGGCCAAGAGGTGGTAAGTTTAGATTTACCACTTATCAGGAAGTCCAAGGTGACTCCCTGAATTCTTATAACAAATTCACTGAGATTCTGTTATCAGTGGGGATCTTGTAAAGTAGACTGAAAATTAATTAAGGACAGGTAGGATCCTGGCTTTATGTAAAATGTCATTAAAGGTATCAAACTTTATTAAGAAGGCAATTTTGCAATACACTGATATGTGCACTAAACAAAGAAAAAAATTAGTCATTGTTCTCTCTCATTTGTAATCTGACACAAATATAATTTAGTAAAAAGAAGCTTAAAAATCTGAAATAGTGGCCAACATATATGTTGATGGTGTCGTATCTGTATTGTATGTCAGCAAAATACAGTATTTTAGGTGGTGGAAATAAGAATTAAAAACATTGCCATACAAAAGTTTTGACCTAACATGTTCACTACTAGGAATCTTTCCTCAGAATTCTACATGAGCACAAACATGTGGGCAAAAGGATGGTCAATGCAGTATTATATATGATGGCAAAACACTGGAAATATCTACAATGTCCACTAATTTTAGAATGTCCAAGTGATACGTCTCAATTATAGAATATTAAAAATATATAGATATGAATACACCCAATGGCTTGAACACATATTTGGCAATACAGTCATATGTCACTTAACAGGGGTATATTCTGAGAAATGTGCCCTTAGCTGATTTTGTCATTGTGCAAACATCATAGCATGTACTTACACAAATAGATGGTATAGCCTACTAAACACTGTAGGCTATATGGGATGGCCTATTGCTCCCAGGCTACAAACTCGTACAGCATGTCACTGTACTGAATATTGTAGGCAATTATAACACAATGGTAACTATTTGTGTATCTAAAGATATGTAAACATAAAAGGCACAGTAAAATATGACATAAAAGATCAAAATGGTATACCTTATGGGGCAGTTCCACTATAACCTTATGTGACTCCCATTATATATATAGACCATTGTTAACTGAAACATCCTTATGTGGCATATGATGTACACCAAGACATTTTTTAATGAAAAAAATTAAATATTTTACCCATTCATATATTTAAAAGACATATATGTATGTACATACAAAATTCAATGCATAGATTGGGGTGGAGAAGAATGTACATCCCTTGTTGATAGTGATAACCTCTGGGAGTATTATATGGAATGACTGAGGTCTTAAAGAAGCCATAGAGCATAGTAGCGGAGGGTATGCACTATAGTGCCAGACCTCCTAAGTTTGGATCCTGGCTCTGACACTTAACTGTGTGTCCTTTCTAGTTTCCTCCTCTACAAAGTATCACATGCATTTGAGTATTGCTTAGAACAGACTTGGCACATAATCAGCATTATATCAGTTAGCAAGCACTAAACAAACATTCATCTGTATTTTAAAGGGAAACTTTCAATTTTTACTCTGTAACCAATATGTTTAACTTCTGTACAATATATTATTGTTTTATTTTATGATCTAGAACAAAGAAGACCAAATCCAGAAATGTTGATGTTATTGCTCTAATGATGATGAAATTGTACAAAAATGTAGGAGCATTGAATTTCAAGACCTCCTACCCCTTCACTGGTAAATGAACTAAAGTACTCAGAGTAAATAATTACCCCTCTACTGTCTCAAGGGCAGAAAATTATTGCTCTTTGCTCTTAATGAATCCGACAGTGCTGTGTACACAGCGGGTGTGCACTAAATGTTTGCTGATAATGATAATGGTGAGGATGCGGACAGCTGCGACACTCTATAAACCTTAATTTAGAAGCCATCAGGAAAATGTAACACAAAATAGAGCCTTTCTAAATTTTGTCTGCATGGGAAACAAATTCTGTTAGATGATTAATAAAGTAATTCAGCATACATTGTACTATTGATTGCTTTGGTACCATCCTGAGTTTTTCTCATTAGCATGACCTAATTATTACTTCAGATGATTCAGAGGGCATAGCAAGGTCCATTTCTATTATTTTAGTCTTAAAAGTTAGTCTCCTGTAAACACTTTCTAAATTAAATGCATAAACTGGTTGTTATCAGCTAAATTATACTTAACCCCTGCAGCAAGATCTGCAGTAGTATGACTGTTTTCTATCTTCTTAAATTGCTAATGCTATTTTGTTTCTATGATGACATACTCCTTTTCTAGGTGTTTAAGTAGTCTATGCATGAAGAGAGTGACTTTACTGGAAAGATGATGATGCCTCTCTATTTTAGCTCCATTGGGGAGTTAGGCTCCAACTACTTATTTAGAGATTATATATCCTCTATTCTGTAATCAATGAAGAAGCAGCCGAGCAATATGAAAGACTTGTCCCTCCCATCAGCAAAATCTGAACTTAGTCTTCACTGATGGAGCTCTGTTTCCTTGAGGCTGGTATGATGGCAACCACTGTGACAGGAAGAAAATCCACATAAAAGATACATTTCACCCAAGACTGTGGGGTACAGGTAATCTTCCTCAGTGGGAGATTCTCCCTATCTAGCTATAACAGGAAAGAGACATCACCTTAGTAATTTGAACAGGAAATTTTCAATATTAAAAAATGAACTAATAACAGAATATTAACTCCTTGGAGGGATAAAGTGAACTCTAAAATTTACAGAAATAACAGATGTAGAGAACAGCCACTACTCTAGGGTGGAGGCAGAGCACCCAAAGGAGGATCAAACTGGGAAGAGCGCCTTCCCCGTGACTGAGATGTAGGCCTTATTGCAGAGGGTATAGATGTGCCCATTGGATGACAGAGAAGTTTGCTGGGGTACTCCAGGTGGAGCTGGCAACTAGGGTACTGGCAAGATTCACCAAGAAGTTGTCCATGCGGACTCACTAGAAAGTCAGGTGGGGTGCCAGAGAAGACTGAAAACTCACTGGGAAGCCACTTACTGAGGTGCTGGTAAGACTTGCAAAGAAGTCACCCTCTGCACATGAAGCTCTCTGGGAAGCCAGTGCATGGCGTCCTGACAAGCCTCACCCAGGGGGTGAATGCCACTTACAGTCACACATGGAATGATCCAGAAAGAAAAAACACTCCATATCAGGACAAGAAGCCCCTTCCTCCTACAATGTACCTCCAGTTCTCTCCATTTACAATAGTAATAGTGTGCTTGCTGCAAGAACAATGTACAAAGTTCAGTTTCAGTATCTCCAAGCAGGGCAAAGAATACTGGATTTGAAGCTCAGAGGCAATTAACTGAAAACTGGAACACTAGCCAAGCCTGAAATATTGGAATTTAGTTTTACTATAAGATCTCCTATAGTAAAATGAGATTCCTAACTTTTTACCCTTTGTTCATTGATTAACTCAATCAAGAAATATTTGCTGACCATTCACTATATAACAGATATACTGTACCATGGACAAAAATATAGTGGGACGTGAGAAACCTAGTTCCTGGCCTTGATTTCTGATGGCTGATCTTCTTCCAAGGTCAATTCCACCCCACCCTCAAGTTCAATATTCCTGTGACCCTCCTGATCAATCCCCTCCCTGCCGCTCTGACCCGCTTTGCCCCAAGAATGCCCCAAACAAAAGCACACAGTGTTAATAAATAAAATTATTTTGTTGTTTAAATATGTTTACATAAAAAGCTAGAGAGAAAGTGATACCCTAAACTGCAGCATTGGTAATTGGAGACTATAAATCAAGAACAGTAGGAAGGATACTTAGGAAGTAGAATAGGATGGGCTAAGCTGAATGAATAACAGATTTTTAATTAGAAATGTTTCCCCAAGAAAGGGCCCACAGGAAGGAAAGGTGCTTAGAATGGAGATTGGATGGGAAATGAAGGCTCCAGTTTGCACATCTGGAGCCTCAAATGCATGGACAAGGCCCGTTCAAAGGGAAATGTCTAGTTGATGGCTCCTGTTTGCCTAGAGTAAAGGAGAAAAATCTAGGCCTCGTTATCACAAATGAGTTTTCCCCGTTCTTAAATGAATGACTGAATGAGAAAAGCTGAGAACAGTACATGTAATGAGATCTGGGACAGGAATGGAAATTGTCTATGTATAATCAAAACACATCCTCCACTATGGATCTACCTCTAGCCTTCATTTTGGCTATTGAGGAAGAGAAAGTTATCTTCACTCTTAGAACATTCACTGCATTAGCCTGCAACCAAAGAAAGGTGAGAAATAGCATTACCAAATCCTTTTTCTTCCTACACTCATGGCCCTAAGAAAAGTCATCTGACATCAATCTGACCAACAGATTTGTCATTTTTCATTCCAATGGAGTTAGTTTGGCAGACCTCCACTCCTCCATCTTTCACCTTAGAGCTCTTGGTCAGGTGAAGAGAATCTTACTGACAGCTAAAAGACAATGATTTTTCTATGGGGGGGCAACTATTCTGTCCACTAGACTCTCCACGCAAACTCCCTGAAAACAGAGAATATTCCCAGGGCTGACAGAGAAGTGAGAGAAAATTAAATGTAAGATACAAGTATCTCCACTACTAAAGTGTTCCTGCTTTATGTCATTTGTTTTTGGAGCCAATTCTGCAGTGTTGGGCTTACACTTACAAAGCTATCTCCAATTTCAGGGCCATATCCCACCTTTCACACTTTTTAAAATTCTTTAATAATAAAAAATGTAACGCTTTTATTGTATATTTTTCTCTCCCATAGAGACCAGACATAAAACACTCAAACTACTTGACAAGAGGTGTGAAGATTTCTTGAGAAAATCTATGCTGGTTAGCAGTCATAGTAACAAATTAGATTTGAATGTGTTAACTTATCTGGTTTAAGGAATATTTTCTTAAAGATTTTCCTCAGTTCCCTATTTTTCTCCCCACACATCTGAATTCACATCTTTCTGGACAAGGTCCTCTCAGAACAACTTCTCAGGAAAATGTCATTTCTCCTCTCCCTTAAAATCTGCTCAATTTCCTGACCCTGCCTTGAATAGATTAACTCGATAGTGAGGCTAGAGAAGTAGGTAGGAGCCTGGCCACACATGACCTTACGAGCTATGTTAACAATTTGGGGGCCGAGCGCGGTGGCTTATGCCTGTAATCCCAGCACTTTGGGAGGCCGAGGGGGTGGATCACCTGCGATCAGATGTTCGAGACCAATCTGGCTAACATGGCAAAACCCCATCTCTACTAAAAGAACAAAAATTAGCTGGGTGTGGTGGTGGGTGCCTGTAGTCCCAGCTACTTGGGAGGCTGAGGCAGGAAAATCATTTGAACCCAGGAGGCAGACGTTGCAGTGAGCCAAGATCTTGCCACTGCACTCCAGCCTGGGTGACAGAGCGAGACTCTGTTAAAAAAAAAAAAAAAAAAAAAGTAATTTCAGGATTTAATTTAAGAATAAAGCTAAACCCTGGATCCTAAACAAGTGAGTGATGTGATCAGATTTGTGCTACAGGTAACTTGGCTTGCTTCCCAAAGAATGGATTGAAGGCTGACAGACTAAAGGCAGGAAGAACTTTGAAGGGGGTTTGGTAGTGACCCATCTGAATGACTGTGATCTCTGAATACGGATAGTAGTAAGCAGGGCTGAGGCTATGTGAAGGGATTGAAGAGATATTTAGAAGATAAGCTGAGATGGGTTTGGTGAGAGAACAGAGTAGAATCAAGAAACTTGACCAGGTTTTTGGTCCAGCCTTTACTTTAGAAGAGAACTTGGGAGGAAGAGAGAGTTCATGCCTAAGGCAGTGACGGAGGATGACTTTGTTCTTGTGTTACATTTCAGGTGACAGTGGAGCAAACATATGGGATTGGTTGGACATATCAGAAATTAAGCCTAAGGTGGAAGCTCTGTGGACCCTAGGATTTAAGGAAAGCCAAGTCTACAAGTCTGGTGGGACAGCTTCACAGGGATCCGTGATGCTTTCTGGAAAGTCAGTCTAGGCTAAAAAGAGATACATAACTTCAGTTAAAGAACTCATCCAAAAAGGAGCAATGAATTTTGAGCACCACATGGCTTATACATCAGATTATCCTCTGGTAATCCCCTAGAAACACACCTAGTGTTCCTGGGTAAAAGGCTCTTAAAAAACCAGAATGACTAAAAACTTAATGCGCATTCCCTCCACAATTTTAGTGGACACTCCATGTAGGAGGCATTAGCAACAGCAGGTTTCCTGGGACATGAATAACATTCTTTGGATGAAAGAGCATCAGCCAAAATAGAGGTGCTTTTAGGATCTTCTCCAGTAGACTGCAGTGCCCTGGAAAGTTGATGGTGTCTTTAATGGGCATTGGTGGTATTATGCCTATTTTGATGATGGTCACACAAAGGGTCTTAAAAACACATCTCAGTGATGCCAATTTGTACAAATATCAAAGAGGGTCTTACTGGGGAAAAACTTACAAACAACAAACTGGTAGAACACACTTGATCCCCTGAGCCATCGAGGTCCCAATATTGAGCTGTACTTAGGCAGGCATAATTGAAAGGAAACACCATGAAAAAGGCTCCTTGAGAGACCTACCCCAGTAATGCATTACTTATTTATAGGAGCCGGACATGTCTACACCAGCATATTTCAACAGAAGCTTTCTGATGCAAAAACAGGGCTTGTTAGAAAAAGTCTTTGGAGGTTAGTAGCTGGCATCATCAGCCTGTTTATCAGTTAAGCTAACTCTGGCCTGCTGAGCCAGCTCTTTGTTAAGCTGTTAGAAAAGGAGAGAAAATGAGCCTCTAGGGTCTTACAGTCTGTCTCTCCTTAATGTTTGTCTATAAAAGATGTACTTGCCACTAAAAATCTTAGCTTAAAGGGATAAAGTAGTTGGTGCCACATATAGACTAGGTCTAAAAGGACATCAACTATCCCTTAAGAGAGTAAAAGCTTTAAAAATTTCCATGAAATAAAGGTGTTGATGTACTGGCGATGTTTCAGAAATTCCTAGAATCGTCTGGGGAAAAAAAGCAGGTAGAAGAAGAGCCAGAGAAATATTCTTTTGTGACTCAGATATGTATAGCCTGAGGAAAACTGATTATCTTAAAACATACATAGATCATAGGTGGAGATACTTAGTTGATCCAACAAATGGATTTAATGTATACATAATATATAAGTATATAAAAAATAGTTAATTATTATATGTTCTCTCTGCCAATATGTCAGCAAATTTAAATCTGACACTACTTAAAGTAGGTGATATCCTGATCATCAAAAGGTGCACTTTAGTTTTAATAGAGAAAATTCAGATACCATGGAAACATTTTTACTGACCTAGTTTTGTTTCTGCATTGTGCCACAGGGAGGAGTAAATATGGAAAACAGAAATCAGAAGGAAAAGCGAGTAATGTATCTGTTTCTTTCTGTTTTTTTTTTCTTTTTTTTAACACCACCTCAAGCTCTATATCGTTATTTTCTACTTTCCTTAAAGAGTTAAATTATCTCTAAAGATTAGTAACTTACATACTTTTACTTATAATCGATAGAAACAAGCCCTCAAATTATATATATGTATGAGTGTGTGTATATATTTTTCTTAAATCTTAAATCCTGTACTAACACTGTAGCAGAAACGAACAAGTGAACCCCCATGCCATTTTCCTTCCTCCTCTTGTTCACGAACCACTCCCACTCCCACAGTCATGTCTGAGCAGACACGAGCTAACCAGCTAAATTTCCTTGGCCTCACTTGCGTTTAGCTGTGGCATTGTGACCAAATTCTCCTCAAGGGAACGTGAGCAGCAGGATTATGTACATTTCCATGGCACTTACTGGATCTCCACTTCCTTTCCTTTCTTTCCCTCTTATTCACTGGTGTATGGGGACAACTGGATTTGCCACTTTCTAGAGATGGAAGCCACAGTTTGAGGATGACAAAGGTGAACATTCCATCTGTCCCTGGGTAGCTTCGTAGAAGAGAATGGTTATATAAAAATGAGTCAAATATCTATTATATTGAAGCTCCTCCATTTTAGGCCTCTATTATAGCAGCTTAGTTTATACTTCAACTACAAGTATCAAACTATAGAAAATTGTCAACCTACTATAGCACTGTATTAGGAGAGGTAACAGTTTTGAAGTCTTTAGCATGCCTTTTTCATCTAATTTATTCTATTCCAATATCTTTTTAACATCCGCTTTGCCTTGGAAAATTTCAGTAGTTTCTGGGATACCTAGGGTTTTTTTGTTAACAGTTAAAACTGGCTGATATATTTTTACCTCACTGGGTATTAATATGTATTTTTCATTTTTTTCCTAGTACAATATTTCTCAGGCCAATTTACAGAAATGAGCCCTGAGGATGCCAGATATTACTGCATTCAATTTATACCTCCTAGAGAACAGAATGATTACATTAAATTAAATCTCCATCATTCTCACTGGTATCCAAAGATACCCATTCTGACAAGGATGTGCTAGCTATCATCAAAAGAAATATCTCAGGAAATAGGCTTGTAGTGCTATAGGCTAGTCTGGTAAAAAGAAACTTATGCAGCTTTGCAATGAAACTGTCTAAGGCTCTAAGGAATATAACATAACAATCTCTCTCTGCAAAGGCATGATTAATTAGTGTGCTCTAATTCACTATTCCTTTTTTTCCCACTAAGATAGTTTCCCCTAGCATATGGTAAGGAAAGTCTTATATTTCCTGCTGCCTTAGAGAATATTTGCCATCTGAACACTTTCAAGAGTTATAAATCATACTATTTTACATTGGAATAACCCATCAAGAAGTCGGCAATTACAAGAGAACAAAGGCAACATTATCAAGAAAAAGTAATCAACAAATGGTGCTGGAACAAGTGTACATCCACAAGCAAATATATTTATACACACACACACACACATACATACACAGACTTTACACCCTTCCTAAAACTTAACTCAAAATGGGTCACAGACCTAAATGTAAAATGCAAAACTATAAAAATCCTAGAAGAAAACAGATGTAAAAAATACAGATGATCTAGAGTTTGGTGATAACTTTTCAGATATAACACAAAAGGTATAATCCATGAAACAAAGAATTGATAAGCTGAACCTCTTTGAAATTAAATTTTTCTGTTCTGTGAAAGACACTGTCAAGAGAATAAGAAGATAAGTCACAAAATGGGATAAAATATACAAAAGATATATCTGATAAAGGACTATTATCCAAAATATACAAAGAACTCTTAAAATTCAACAAGAAAGCAAACTCAATTTCAAAAACTAGCCTACACCTTAACAGACACCTCACCAAAGAAGATGTACGGATGTCACATAAGCATATGAAAAGCTGCTCCACATCATCTATCAGTAGGGAAATAGAAATTAAAACAGTAAGAAGCCAGCCAGGCATGGTGGCTCACACCTGTAATCCCAACACTTTGGGAGGCCAAGGTGGGAGGATCATCTGAGGTCAGGAGTTCAAGACCAGCCTGACCAACATGGAGAAACCTCATCTCTACTAAAATTACAAAATTAGCCTGGCAAGGTGGTGCATGCCTGTAATCCCAGGTACTCGGCAGGCTGAAGGAAGAGAATTGCTTGAACCTGGGAGGTGGAGGTTGCAGTGAGCAATGATCACACCATTGCACTCTAGACTGGGCAACAAGAGTGAAACTCCATCTCAAAATAATAACAGTAATAAAAATAATAATATGCCATCACATACTTATAGTATTCGAATGGCCAAAATTCAGAATGATGACAAACCAAGTGCTGACAAGAACACAGAGCAACAGAAAATCTCTCATTCAGTGCTGGTGGGAATGCAAAATGGTGTAGCCCTTTGGAAGACAGTTTGTAGTTTCTTGCAAAACTAGATCTGTTCCACTATATGACCCAGCAATAGTGCTCCTTGGTATTTACCCAAATAAGTTGAAAACTTATGTCCCCACAAAAAGCCCTGCACATAGATGTTTGTAGCAACTTTATTTATAATTGATAAAACTTGGAAGAAACCAGGCTGTCCTTCAGTAGGTGAATGTATAAATTGTGATACCTCCAGACAAGAGAAAATTATTCAGAACTAAAAAGAAATGAGCTATCAAGTCATGAAAGACATAGAGTAATTTTAAATGCATATTACCAAGCGAAAAAAGAAACAACCTGAAAAGGCTACATACTGTATGATTCCAACTATTTGACATTCTGAAATAGTCAAACCTAAATGCTAAAAAGAACACTGGTTGCCAGGTGTTAGGGGAAAGGGGAGATGAATGGGCTGTGCACAGATGATTTTTTAGGGCAATGAATATACTATGATACTATAATGTTGCACACACATCATTATACATTTGTCCAAGCACATGGAAAGTAAAACACCAAGAATGAACCCTAACATAAACTATGGTCTTTGAGTGATAATAATGGGTCAATGTAGGCTCACTGATTGTAGCAAATTTACTACTCCATTACATGATCATTGGGACTGTTTCAGGCCAAGGGTATATGAAGAATCTCTATGCCTTTTGTTCAATTTGCTATGTACCTAAAACTGCTTTAAAAATTAAAGTCTGTTTAAAAAAATATAGCTGCTGGATGGCAGAATACGAACAACTCCAGCCTCCAGCTCCCAGCGCGAGCGACACAGAAGACAGGTGATTTCTGCATTTTCAACTGAGGTACCAGATTCATCTCACTGGGGAGTGCCCGACAATCAGTGCTGGTCAGCTGGTGCAGCCCGACCAGCGAAAGCTGAAGCAGGGCAAGGCATCACCTCACCTGGGAAGCGCAAGGGGGAAGGGAATCCCTTTTCCTAGCCAAGGGAAACAGACACACAACACCTGGAAAATCGGGTAACTCCCACCCTAATACTGCACTTTACCTAGGGTCTTAGCAAAAGGCACATCAGGAGATTATATCCCACACCTGGCCCGGAGGGTCCCACGCCCACAGAGCCTCCCTCATTGCTAGCACAGCAGTCTGAGATCTAACTGCAAGGTGGCAGTGAGGCTGGGGGAGGGGCGCCCACCATTGCTGAGGCTTAAGTAGGTAAACAAAGCCTCTGGGAAGCTCCAACTGGATGGAGCCCACTACAGCACAATGAGGCCTGCCTGTCTCTGTAGACTCCACCTCTGGGTAGCATCTGACAGCTGTCTGACAGCTTTGAAGAGAGCAGTGGATCTCCCAGCACGGAGGTTGAGATTTGAGAACGGACAGACTGCCTGCTCAAGTGGGTCCCTGACCCCTGAGTAGCCTAACTGGGAGACATCCCCCACTAGGTGTAGACCGACACCTCACACCTCACACAGTGGGGTACTCCCCTGAGACGAAGCTTCCAGAGCAAGAATCAGATAGCAGCACTCGCTGTTCAGCAATAGTCTATCTTCTGCAGCCTCTGCTGCTGATACCCAGGCAAACAGGGTCTGGAGTGGACCTCAAGCAATCTCCAACAGACCTACAGCTGAGGGTCCTGACTATTACAAGAAAAACTAACAAACAGAAAGGACACCCACACCAAAACCCCATCAGTACATCACCATCATCAAAGACCAAAGGCAGATAAAACCACAAAGAAGGGGAAAAAGCAGGGCAGGAAAGCTGGAAATTCGAAAAATCAGAGCGCATCTCCCCCTCCAAAGGAACGCAGTTCATCGCCAGCAACGGAACAAAGCTGGACAGAGAATGACTTTGACAAGTTGAGAGGAGAAGGCTTCAGTCAATCAAACTTCTCAGAGCTAAAGGAGGAACTATGTACCAAGCACAAAGAAACTAAAAATCTTAAAAAAAGAATGGAAGAATGGATAACTAAAATAATCAATGCAGAGAAGGCCATAAATGAACTGACAGAGATAAAAACCATGACACGAGAAATATGTGACAAATGCACAAGCTTCAGTAACCAACTTGATTAACTGGAAGACAGAGTGTCAATGACTGAAGATCAAATGAATGAAATGAAGCGAGAAGAGAAGTCTAGAGAAAAAAAAAGGAAAAAGAAATGAACAAAGTCTCCAAGAAATATGGGATTATGTGAAAAGACCAAATCTACGTCTGATTGGTGTGCCTGAAAGTGAGGGGGAATATGGAACGAAGTTGGAAAACACTCTTCAGGATATCATCCAGGAGAACTTCCCCAACCTAGTAAGGCAGGCCAACATTCAAATTCAGGAAATACAAAGAACACCACAAAGATACTCCTCGAGCAGAGCAACTCGAAGACACGTGATAGTCACATTCACCAAAGTTGAAATGCAGGAAAAAATGTCAAGGGCAGCCAGAGAGAAAGGTCGGGTTACCCACAAAGGGAAGCCCATCAGACTAACAGTAGATCTCTCGGCAGAAACTCTACAAGCCAGAAGAGAGTGAGGGCAAATATTCAACATTCTTAAAGAAAAGAATTTTCAACCCAGAATTTCATATCCAGCCAAACTAAGTTTCATCAGTGAAGGAGAAATAAAATCCTTTACAGACAAGCACATGCTTAGAGATTTTGTCACCACCAGCCTGCCCTACAAGAGATCCTGAAGGAAGCACTAAACATGGAAAGGAACAACCAGTACCAGCCACTGCAAAAACATGCCAAAATGTAAAGACCATCGATGCTAGGAAGAAACTGCATCAACTAATGAGCAAAATAACCAGGTAATATCACAATGACAGAATCAAGTTCACATATAACAATATTAACCTTAAATGTAAATGGACTAAATGCTCCAATTAAAAGATACAGACTGGTAAATTGGATAAAGAGTCAAGACCCATCAGTTTGCTGTATTCAGGAGACCCATCTCACATGCAGAGACATACATAGGCTCAAAAGAAAGGGATGGAGGAAGATCTACCAAGCAAATGGAGAACAAAAAAAAGCAGAGGTTGCAATCCTAGTCTCTGATAAAACAGACTTTAAACTATCAAAGATCAAAAGAGACAAAGAAGGCCATTACATAATGGTAAAGGGATCAATTCAACAGGAAGAGTGAACTATCCTAAATATATATGCACCCAATACAGGAGCACCCAGATTCATAAAGCAAGTCCTTGGAGACTTACAAAGAGACTTAGACTCCCATACAATAATAATGGGAGACTTTAACACCCCACTGTCAACATTAGACAGATCAACGAGACAGAAAGTTAACAAGGATATCCAGGAATTGAACTCAACTCTGCACCAAGCAGACCTAATAGACATCTATAGAACTCTCCACCCCAAATCAACAGAATATACGTTCTTCTCAGCACCACATCACACTTATTCCAAAATTGACCACATAGTTGGAAGTAAAGCACTCCTCAGCAAATGTCAAAGAACAGAAATTATAACAAACTGTCTCTCAGATCACAGTGCAATCAAACTAGAACTCAGGACTAAGAAACTCAATCAAAATTGCTCAACTACATGGAAACTGAACAACCTGCTCCTGAATGAATACTGGGTACATAACGAAATGAAGGCAGAAATAAAGATGTTCTTTGAAACCAATGAGAACAAAGATACAACATACCACAATCTCTGGGGCACATTTAAAGCAGTGTGTAGAGGGAAATTTATAGCACTCAGTGCCCACAAGTGAAAGCAGGAAAGGCCTAAAATTGACACCCTAACATCACAATTAAAAGAACTAGAGAAGTAAGAGCAAACACATTCAAAAGCTAGCAGAAGGCAAGAAATAACTAAGATCAGAGCAGAACTGAAGGAGGTAGAGACACAAAAACCCTCCAAAAAAAAAAAAAAAAAAAAAAAAAACCCAATGAATCCAGGAGCTGGATTTTTGAAAAGATCAACAAAATTGATAGACAGCTAGCAAGACTAATAAAGAAGAAAAGAGAGAAGAATCAAATAGATGCAATAAAAAATGATAAAGGGGATATCACCACCGACCCCATAGAAATACAAACTACCATCAGAGAATACTATAAACACCTCTACACAAATAAACCAGAAAATCTAAAAGAAATGGATAATTTCCTGGACACTTATACTCTCCCAAGACTAAACCAGGAAGAATTTGAATCCCTGAATACACCAATAGCAGGCTCTGAAATTCAGGCAATAATTAATAGCCTACCAACCAAAAAAAGTCCAGGACCAGATGGATTCACAGCTGAATTCTACCGGAGTTACAAGGAGGAACTGGTACCATTCCTTCTGAAACTATTCCAATCAATAGAAAAAGAGGGAATCCTCCCTAACTCATTTTAGGAGGCCAACATCATCCTCATACCAAAGCCTGGCAGAGACACAACAAAAAGAGAGCATTTTAGACCAATATCCCTGGTGAACATCGATGCGAAAATCCTCAATAAAATACTGGGAAACCAAATACAGCAGCACATCAAAAAGCTTATCCACCATGATCAAGTGGGCTTCATCCCTGGAATGCAAGGCTGGTTCAACATATGCAAATCAATAAACGTAATCCAGCATATAAACAGAACCAAAGACAAAAACCACATGATTATCTCAATAGATGCAGAAAAGGCCTTTGACAAAATTCAGCAGCCCTTCATGCTAAAAACTCTTAATACATTCAGTATTGATGGAACGTATCTCAAAATAATAAGAGCTATTTATGACAAACCCACAGCCAATATCATACTGAATGGTCAAAAACTGGAAGCATTCCCTTTGAAAACTGGCACAAGACAGGGATGCCCTCTCTCACCACTCCTATTCAACATAGTGTTGGAAGTTCTGGCTAGGGCAATCAGGCAAGAGAAAGAAATCAAGGGTGTTCAGTTAGGAAAAGAAGAAGTCAAATTGTCCCTGTTTGCAGATGACATGATTGTATATTTAGAAAACCCCATCGTCTCAGCCCAAAATCTCCTTAAGCTGATAAGCAACCTTCAGCAAAGTCTCAGGATACAAAATTAATGTGCAAAAATCACAAGCATTCTTATACAGCAGTAACAGATAAACAGAAAGCCAAATCATGAATGAACTTCCATTCACAATTGCTTCAAAGAGAATAAAATACCTAGGAATCCATCTTACAAGGGATGTAAAGGACCTCTTCAAGGAGAACTACAAACCACTGCTCAGTGAAATAAAAGAGGACACAAACAATTGGAAGAACATACCATGCTCATGGATAGGAAGAATCAATATCATGAAAATGGTCATACTGCCCAAGGAATTTATAGATTCAATGCCATTCCCATCAAGCTACCAATGACTTTCTTCACAGAATTGGAAAAAACTTCTTTAAAGTTCATATGGAACAAAAAGACAGCCCGCATTGCCAAGACAATCCTAAGTCAAAAGAACAAAGCTGGAGGCATCACGCTACCTGACTTCAAACTATACTACAAGGCTACAGTAACCAAAACAGCATGGTACTGATACCAAAACAGAGATATAGACCAATGGAACAGAACAGAGCCCTCAGAAATAATACCACACATCTACAGCCATCTGATCTTTGACAAATCTGAGAAAAACAAGAAATATGGAAAGAATTCCTTATTTAATAAATGGTGCTAGGAAAATTGGCTAGCCATAAGCAGAAAGTTGAAACTGGATGCTTTCCTTACTCCTTATATGAAAATTAATTCAAGATGGATTAGAGACTTAAATGTTAGACCTAAAACCATAAAAGCCCTAGAAGAAAACCTAGGTAATGCCATTCAGGACATAGGCATGGGCAATGACTTCATGTCTAAAATACCAAAAGCAATGGCAACAAAAGTCAAAATTGACAAATGGGATCTAATTAAACTAAAGAGCTTCTGCGCAGCAAAAGAAACTACCATCAGAGTGAACAAGCAACCAACAGAATGGGAGAAAATTTTTGCAATCTACTCATCTGACAAAGGGCTAATATCCAGAACCTACAAAGAACTCAATCAAATTTATGAGGAAAAAACCAACAACCCCATCAAAAAGTGGGCAAAGGATATGAACAGACATTTCTCAAAAGAAGACATGCATACAGCCAATAGATACATGAAAAAATGCTCATCATCACTGGCCATCAGAGAAATGCAAATCAAAACCACAATGAGATACCATCTCACACTAGTTAGAATGGCAATCATTAAAAAGTCAGGAAACAGCAGGTGCTGGAGAGGATGTGGAGAAATAGGAACACTTTTACACTGTTGGTGGGATTGTAAACTGGTTCAGCCACTATGGAAAACAGTATGATGATTCCTCAAGAATCTAGAACTAGAGATACCATATGACCCAGCCATCCCATTACTGGGTATATACCCAAAGGTTTATAAATCATGCTGCTATAAAGACACATGCACACGTATGTTTATTGGGGCACTATTCACAATAGCAAAGACTTGGAATCAACTCAAATGTCCATCAGTGACAGACTGGATTAAGAAAATGTTGCAGATATATACCATGGAATACTATGCAGCCATAAAAACGGATGAGTTCATGTCCTTTGTAGAGACATGGATGCAGCTGAAAACCATCATTCTCAGCAAACTATTGCAAGAACAGAAAACCAAACACCACATGTTCTCACTTATAGGTGGGAATTGAACAAGCAGATCACTTGGACTCTGGAAGGGGAACATCACACACCGGGGCCTGTTATGGGAAGGGGGGAGGGGGGAGGGATGGCATTGGGAGTTATACCTGATGTAAATGATGAGTTGATGGGTGCTGACAAGTTGATGGGTGCAGCGCACCAACATGGCACAAGTATACATATGTAACAAACCTGCACGTTGTACACATGTACCCTAGAACTTAAATTAAAAAAAAAAAGGAACAAAAGATAATAAAATAAAGTTAAAACAAAAAAAAATATAGCTGCTTATCTAGAAAGATTTAAGGACACTAATACTTTCACTGTCTTTAAGTATCTCTTGTTATAGTAAGCCACACCATCATTACTATTGTCCCACATTTTTAGAGTATTACCTTCAGAAATCTCTGTTCAAAATTTAATTGTGCCATCTTAAGTTTATAATATATAACATGTTAATGTATTGACAAACACAGAATTTTTTTTTTTTTTATTGAGACCGGGTCTCACTGTGTCACCAGGCTGGAGCTGGAGTGCAGTGGTGTAATCTCGGCTCACTGCAAGCTCTGCCTCCTGGATTCAAGTGATTCTCCTGCCTCAGGCTCCCAAGTAGCTGGGACTACAGGTGTGTGTTCCACCATGCCCAGTTAATTTTTGTATTTTTAGTAGAGACAGGGTTTCACCATGTTGGCCAGGATGGTCTCGATGTCTTGACCTCATGATCCGCCTGCCTTGGCCTCCCAAAGCACTAGGATTACAGATATGAGCCACCACGCCCGGCCGAACATGGATTTTTAAAAGATTATCTATGTGTTGTACAGCTGGATTACATGAGGTTTTAGGTCATAAGATATAGTTTTATATTACAGAGAAACATCAACATGACTAAAAGATCCTACAAGGGATGATCTAGGGTAAACTGAGTTGGTCAGAAAGCATCAGGACACATTAGACTGGGAGAACATCTTCTCTGATCTCCAGAGTGGTGTATCCAAACTCCTTACTCAATATTTCCACATGGAAATCTAATGGGCATCTCAAAAGTACTATGTCTAAAGTAAAAATCATGAGCTTTCCCCTAAAACTTGTTCTTCTAATTTTTACAGAAGCTAAAGCTCAAACTTTGAAGTCACCCTTGACTGTCTGTTTAACAGCTCATATTCAATCAATTCCAAAATTATATTCAGCTTCAAAAATCTATCCAGAATCCAACCACTTTCCTTTGACCTTGGTCCAAACACCACCTCTTACCAGGCTGACTGCAATAGATGCATGACTCAGTTCCTAGCTTTCACTTCCTTCCCTCTACACTCTATTCTCAACACTCCAGTTAGAGAAATCCAGTTAAAATGAGATTTCAAAACTATGAATGAAGAGTTAAGAAAAAAGTTAGATTGAATTTCTCTAATATTCATCTAAAAATGTGCTCTTCAATACTAGCTCCATGTAGTGACCGAACTGTGAAATTATTTTTTAAATTATTTAAGTTTAAAAAATAGATCACTGTAAAATATTTTTCTGTTCAACACAGCTTCACTGATTTGGGAAGAATACATTTTAATTTAACTGTTGAAAAGTTGACATTCACATTGAGGTGTGCTGTAAGTGTAAAATACACAGCAGATTTTGACTTTGTGTCTTAGTCCATTCAGACTGCTATAATAAAAATGCCATAGACTGGTGTCTCGTTAACAGAAATTTATTTCCAACCATTATGATGACTGAGAATTCTAAGATCAAGGTGTCAGAAGATGGAGAGTCTTGTGAGGCTCCACTTTCTGGTTCATAAATGGCCCTCTTCTTGCTGTGTCTTCATGTAGATAAAGGGAGAAGAATGCCCTTGAGCATCTTTTTTATAAAGGCCCTAATCCCATTCAAGAGGATTTTCCCTCATGACCTAATCATGACCCTCAAAGACCCTGCACCTCTGAATTGCATCACCTTGGGAGTCAGGATTTCAACATATAACTTGGGGATGATACAAACATTCAGTCAATAGCACGTTCTATTAAAAAATTGAAATATTTCATTACTGATTGCATGTGAAATGACTATATTTTTGATATATTGTTTTAATAAATTTTATTAAAATTAATTGATCCATTTTTTTTGTTCACTGTGATCACCAGAAAATTTTAAAAGACATATGTGGCCGGGCGCGGTGGCTCAAGCCTGTAATCCCAGCACTTTGGGAGGCCGAGACGGGCGGATCACGAGGTCAGGAGATCAAGACCATCCTGGCTAACACGGTGAAACCCCGTCTCTACTAAAAAATACAAAAAACTAGCCGGGCGACCTGGCGGGCCCCTGTAGTCCCAGCTACTCGGGAGGCTGAGGCAGGAGAATGGTGTGAACCCGGGAGGCGGAGCTTGCAGTGCGCTGAGATCCTGCCATTGCACTCCAGCCTGGGCGGCAGAGCGAGACTCTGTCTCACAAAAAAAAAAAAAAAAAGACATATGTAGGGATTACATTATATTTCTATCTAACAACACTGATTAAGAGTGTCAAAGAAACAATGTTGAGAATGATGCAAAAGCACCATTTGAAGACATAATTGCTGATAACTTTCCAGAAAAACAGATCCTCACAGAAAAAAGTCTTTGAATACTATTCAACATAAATAATAAATCTGTACCAATCTATATCATGATGAAAATGCAGAATATCAAAGATAAACATAAAATCTGAAGAGCTACCAAGTTTACCAATGAAGTTTGACATTTAGGTGAACAATAAACTTCTCAATACCATAAGATAGGGTGTTTAAAGTTCCTATGGAAATAACTGTCAACCTATCTAAACTAATTAAAGAGGGAAGACAATGAAAAACAAAAGCAGAGAGAATATATAAATTGCATCAAGGAATAGTGGGTACTAAAATTGTTTTTTAATTAGTATATATAATAGTTATCAATTCTACAAATAACCAAAATGTTCTGCTGAAAAAGATAATTAAAATTCTAAAGAATCATAATGAGATGATAAGCATTTATGGGATAAGGATAAACATTTTGTCCTGGCCAGGAGGAGAATGACATTACCAATTATTGTCTTGATTGTAAAAGTATACAGTTCATCATAAAGTTAAGTATAACAATTGTTTTAAATATAAAATCTATAGTTTTCAAATCTGTGTAGGAAAAGAGGGAATATAGAACAGATAGCAGGAAATGGTGGGAAGAAGGGGTTATAAAAATGGATGTTAACATAAAAACACCAAGTGAAATTATAGAGATAATAAAAGTGTATCAGTAATCACAGTAAATATATAGATTAAAAGCACGCATTAAAGAACAAATATAATCAAATTAAATGAAAAAATCCTCTTACATTTTTTCCAAGAGACATACAATAGCCATATTGAAAGGTTGAAAATAAAGTTAGAAAAGGAGATGTATCAGACAAATGTCAGTCAAAAGAAATCTGGAATATAATATGAATATCAGACAAAAGAGAAAGTATATAAATTTTAGTAGGGATAATGAAGAACACTACTTTTTAATATAATTTTTAAAAGTGTGAAAGATACTAAGCAAAAACCGATAGACTCACAAGGAGATATTGACAAATCTCCAATAAATGGAGAGTTTTAATAAGACTTTTGTGTACAAAAATAGTAAAGATTTGAGCAACAAAATTATCATGAGTGGTCTATGTCTCTCTTTTTCTGTTTTTCTCTCCTCCCAACCCCCTTCATGCACATACAACCTGATACCTCCAAGTCAGAGAACATACACTCTTTCATGGACCTAAGAAAATAGATCGCTAATTCTCAAAAAATTTAAAAGAATCAATATTAATATATACCATATGATAAAATCAAAACTAAGCTAAAATCAAAACTACAAAGTTATTTACGTTAATAAATATGTGCCTGGAGTCTTATAAATGGCCTCCCAGGTAACATAAAATATTATTCACAATGAAAATTAAAAAATGTTTTGAACTTAGCAACAACAAACGTAGTCCAAAATATAGGAGATGCAACAAACAGTACTAATTGGTAAATTTAGGGAAATACATTTAGTTTTTAAAATGAGGAATGATTAAATAAGCTACATATTCTACTAAGAAAGTTGAAAAGAAAGAACAAAATAGTGATTAAAATGAAGGAAGTAGTAAAGAAAAGTACAGAAATCAACAATGTAGCAAAGGGGAAAATTACCAATGAAATAAAAAACTGGTACTTTGTGGAAACCAAAGTTTCTTACCACACTAAACAAACAAACAAACAAACACATGCTGAGGTGGTTTGTGAACAAATTTTATCAATATTGAGGAACAAATCATCCTTTTATTGAATTAAAAATGCAAAGACCTGAAAAAGAAGAGTAGCAACCAGACTTACCATATAAATCTAGTCCTTAACACCAAACCAGTAGAGAGAAGAAAATATAAACCAATTTTACTTGTGAATATAAATGCAAAAAATCCTACAAGAAAGAGATACGGCAACTAAATTCAGTACACTATTTTTTTTACTATAAGGATATTATTGGCATGACTGGAATTTGAATGGGGCCCGTGGACTATCATAGCAATGTTTTTCAGCATACAACTGTATTTACTTATTTTGATGGTTGTTTTTTGTATGTATAGGAGAATGAAGAAAGTAGACTCTAAAGTATTCAGTGATTGTAGGACCTCAGGCCCCAACTCTAGTGGCGTAAGCAGGGAAAAAGACTGTTTATACTAGACTTGCAACTATTCTATGAGTTTGTGACAGGTTCAAAATCAAGATATTTTAAATATTTTAAAAAATCAACTTAAAGCAAAAGCATATGTAAGAAAATGTTGGCTTGGTGCAGTGGCTCATGCCTGTAATCCCAGCACTTTGGGAAGTCGAGGCAAGAGGACTGCTTGAGTCCAGGAGTTTGACACCAGCTGGGACAATAGTAAGACCTTGTTTTTACATAACATTTAAAAAATAGCCAAGTGTAGTGGCACATGCCTGCCCTCCTGGCTACTCTGGGAGGCTGAGGCAGAAGGAGCTTTTGAGCCCAGGAGTTCAAGGCTGTAGTGAGCTAAGAAGGTGCCACTGCATTCCATCCTGGATGACAGAGCAAAACTCTCCCACACAAACACACACACATACACACACACACCCAAATCTGATCTCAATGCTTTTTTAACTTATTTATACTTATTCAATAATAACTTACTGCTTCCATTATGTAATACAACCTGTGTATGCTGAAATTTGATTCAATACTATAATGTTACAACAGAGATTAAAAGTATAGAATCTACCTCCAGCAGATTGTCTGGGTTCAAATCCCAGCTCAGCCAGCTGCAGTCTGTGTGATCTGGGCAAGTACCGAACATCTGTTTTTCAGTTTCCTTATTTATAAAAAGTCAGGAAGTAATGAGTTAATATATATAACGCATTAAAGTGTTGACTGGTAAATATTGATAAGTGAATATTAGCTATAGTTATTAGAGTCAAGCTTTTTATACGTTTTAGGATGAGTTATCATCCTAAATATATTCACATTATACAACTAATAATACAGCAGTAGTAATTACAAACTAATATTTTTTAAGTTCATGACTAAGACCCTTTTCACAATAAGTCACAAGTTTTGTTGAACCTACATTACATGTTTGGCTATTAGAAATAGCCATAGGGTGAGAATTCTATTTTCTTTCTCAGGGCTCTAGAGATGATGTACTATTGATATAGAAACAGCAACATTTTGCTAAGGAAGAATTTAAAAACTGCTTGAAACTATGAGTTAAAGGCTCTGTGCTGTAGATTGATATAGTGACACACTTGGGACAGAACTTCACAGAGTTTATATGAGCCAGCTTAGATTATAAAAACAATACTAGTGGTTGCCTGGCATCAGGCTACTTTCTGGGAAAGCTGTGTTAATGAAAAGCTGTGTCGATTTTTTGGGCTGGTGATTTTGGGTTCATTATCAAAGAAATATAGAGGGTTTCCTGCTCAAAACCCTTATGCTGAGAATTAGATGACCTCCACGAAACAGGCTCAGCAAATTCCCATGATGTCAGTCCACTGGGCAGTTTTCCGAGGCAGCAGATCATGGCTGTGCCTTCTTAGCAATATTCCCACAAAGTGGAGAAAAGGTTGAGGGGGAGCAACTCTGCCCCTGCTGTCCACAAAATAAGTAATTGATTCACATTGAGTCAGTTTAGCAGTACTGTGAGCTTTTCTCTAATAAAAAATCAATTTTGATTTTTTTCAGCAGAAATACACTTTTCTGATTCTTTCCAGATCAAGTTTATACAGACTCAGCTATTTAGATCCTAAAATGGAAGTTTAGAGTCAGGTGATGAGGCACAGAGCATCATTTCCTGGGAAGGCATGCATCCACTGGAATCTGGATTAAACTCAAACAGGAGTGTGGAGGTAGAGCGCCAGCCAGGCTGGACTTCATGCTCTGTGAAGACCCTGGTTTATTTTAATACAGACACAGCTAATGCTTGTACCCAGTATTGTCTGTGTTCTTTCCTATATTAGGAAACTTGAGAACTAGCAGAAGACAAAATCAAAAGATTGCATGGGAATCCAAACTTGGTTTCATTGAGAGAGGAGAGAATTTTGGATTAAGTAGATAAAAAAAAAAAATAGTAAGAATATTCTTCCTACTGTGGACTACTGCTATTCAATTTCTATTTGGCTCTATTGAATACATTGTTGAAGTGATTTATCCCCCACTTAGACTGTAAGCTCTTTAAGGTTAATATTTATCTGAAATACTCTATATCTGGAACACTCAGCACACAGTGATTGACATATTATAAATATTTGATTGCTCACTTAATTTTTATTTCATGTATTAATTCTGGTAAGTCAGGCAATTGTTCATCAGCCAATTTCTTTTCCTTCCTTCCCTCTGGGGTTCTATCTTGGCCTTCTGATCCACCTAGAAATACTACCATTGGATTCCTAAGAGACCTACTTTAAACCACATCAGTCCTTGAGGCTTTCTTTCAAAGTAAAGTCAGAAAGGCACTGAGTTGAACATTGGCAATGTCTACCTAACCATTGTCCAACGCAAGTGGCCATAGCCAAAGGATTCCAGGCATTCTGGGTTCATTCTCAAGACAATGTCTACTGTGTAGCTAAATGCATTAGACTACCTGACTCCTATCCTCCTAGCTAGCTTTCTTTTCTGTGATTCTATATTTACTAAGCAGTCTTGTAATTATTGTTTAGCTTTCCACGTAGTTCTTCCTGCAAGAAAAGAATGTGCTGCCCATATACACTATAATCTCTTCCCACAAATTAACAAATTAATATTCAAGGTTCATACATCAATTCTGAAGTTTTATGTAAGTTTGCCCCTGAGATGTGGGCAGGAGTGCTAAACAAAAGAACAAAGGAAAAGGAAAAAGAAAATGTCAAGTTTCTGAGCTGCAAGGCTGAGAAACAGATCTAGCATTCATAAATGAACAAATCAACAGTGGCCATCAAGTGGTTTGGTGAGGTCTTCTCAGACATAGCCTGGTGGCTTTTCCCCCCAGATGAGCACATACTCATCAGTTCGTGTGCTTTCCATATACTTGACACACACTATGGTATTTCTCTAAAAGACATTAACGATGTTGCATTTTCTGCCATTTGGCTTCTTGGTCCCAAACAGATTTGATTACTAGCTTGGCAAAAGCAATCTGTCTGACATGCATTGACTCTACATCTGGCTAGTTAAGAAATGGACATTTGAGTAGTCATTTCTGCAGTCACCATACAATACCACTGCACAGCTCACCCAATCATTTCAGCTTCATTCATCATCCATACACAATGCTGTGCAATTGCTTTGGAGTATGAGGAGAAACTTCACAGAATATATGATCATTTATGGTCTTACCAGTGCTCTAGCCTGGCTGCTTATCTGTGAATGATGAGCACTACCCCGAATGGCTGACTCATTCATTTCATTCATTTTAACAATCCATGAGAGGGACTGACCAGCAGAAAAGCACATAAACCTTTCAGATCATCAGGATGCCTTTATGGGAGTTCAATTTTTCACTATTCTGCTCTTCTCAGTTTTAGTTTTTCTTCTCAGTGTTAGTTTCCACCACCAAACTTACTTTATTTATGCCTTACAGAATTTGTTGTTTATCCTCATGGTAGGTGAGGCAGGTAAGGTAAAGAATATTTTTATTTGTTGAAGAAAGTAGCTTAGAAAGGTTAAATAATTATGGTAAGTCCAACACAGTTAATATAAGACAGAGCTGGAATCTGAAGCCAGATGCAATGGCCTATGAAAATATAATTCATGCATTAGTTCAAACTTGAAAACAGAGGTTCTTGCATTTTAGCGTACTATATTTAAGAATCATCTTGGACCCTGACTAGATATTGAACTAGTCGAACCTACTAATTCCTTTTTCCCAAAACAGTTACGGTGAAACAACAAACAGAAACAAAGCAGAAAAAGAAAAAAAAAAAAAAAAAGAGGAAAACGTGGATCTAAGAATCTAACAAAATCCTGTGACAAACTTTTGGGGAAACCAAGGCGCTTGGATTGAGAGGTACAGCAGAGATATAACAATAGGGAGATTGGTTGGATAATAGCTTTTAAATTACCTGAATTCAGCAGACAATAGAAAAAGAAAGCTAGGAAACATGGAGTACAGATGTAGAAGTGCCAAAAAAGAGATAATAGAAGTTACAATGAAAAGAAAAGGAAAAAGGCAAGAAGAGACTATTTGAAGAAATAATGAAGATAAGTTTTGTTGAAAGACTTAAGACTGAAAGGCCTTAAAAAGACACAGGAAAGATAAGGAAAAACTCACAGCCAGACATAGTATTATGAAATTTCAAAATATGAAAGAAAATCTAAAATGTTCTGAAATAACAGAAAACTCCTTAGAAGAAGGAGTTGCTAGGTCTAAGAACATACGCATTTGTAGTATTAATTGATAGCCCATGTTATCCTCTGTAAGAACTGCACCAATTTACACTCCCATCAAGAAAGTATAAGAGATGCCTGTTTGCCTTCAGTCTAGCCAACACAGTGCGTTATCAGGCTGGAATTTTTGACATTTTGATAAGTGGTATTTCAGTATGTTTTAAATTTACAATGATCTCATTATGAGTGAAGTTTAACATATTTTCACATGTTTAGAAACCATTTGTTATGTATGTCATTTAATACAAACCGCCTGTTCATATCATTGACTCATTTTGCCATTGGATTTGGGCTTTCTATTTATGTTTTTTCCATTTTTCATTTGTCTTTGCTTATAGGTAGAAATGTCTGATCCTTACATGAACAAACATTTGAATACTTTATCTTTTATAATTTATGAATTTTTGGTATTGTAAGAAGGACTATCTCATTTCAAGGTTAGGATTCCTGGGGAGCATTTAAGAAAAAAAAACAACAAATTACTAAGCAGCTACCTCGGAATTTCTATGTATGTAATTCTGTTGTGGGGCCAAAAGTCTGCTTTAGCAATCCCTGCTCTAGCCTAACAAACTTTCATGTTAGATACTCAGTAAGCAATTAATGGTGATAATCACCCAACTGTCACTTGAAACCACTCACCAAAGGTACAGCTCTGGTTATTAAAGGGGGAGAATCTCCAAGAAGTAATCACTGTAAGTACTTAAAGCATTCACAAAAGCATAATGTTAAAACCCATGGAACTTAAAAATGGAAGCATGTGAATAGGGCTTCCTCCCACTACCCCATGGCAAAGATATTTCTTACCTCCATTGTAGGTAGGCACCACGCTTTCTAGGTTCTAGGCCACCAAGCACAGATGGTTTAAGGGTGCAGCTCAGGCCCGGCTGTGCAGAGGGAGGACAGAGACGGGCAGTTCTGGAAAGAAGTTTCTTCTTTCGTTGACCTCTATCATACGTTTCCTACATTCACAATTATTTCCCCTACCTTTATTCCATCAATTAGAGATTCACCAATTCATTTAATAGCAAGTGCTCTCTCTCATCACCTTTCCCCCACCACCATCATATTAGGTCTTTAAACATCAGCCCCTAGTAACTTACAATACAGTCACCTGAGAGCTTTATAGAACTCCCAGCCTGGGCGGGCCTTAAGTCAATTGAGTCAAGTCAGAATCTCTGGAGGCGGGATCCAACAGGTTTAGAACCAACAGGTTCTAAAGCCTCCACAGGTGATTCCAATATACAGCCAGGATTGAGAACAGCTGACGCAGTTTGGACCCTCCATCTAGTTAGTCAATTAACAATTCCAGCACAGCACAGAAGAAGCTTAAAGATGCATTAAGAATTTTGAAAAACCTTAAGAAGTGTTTTTGGAGAATTGCATGTTTTCGAGGATACTATTTCTCGAGAGGGTATTGCAGTAAAGAAATTGCTTTTTGGGGAGCAGCATGATGAATTTGGGAAAATCTGACATTTTGTTTTATTATTCCAAGAAGATATTCTGGAAGTTGCTCTCTCTTTATTTTTTATCATTCTAAAGGAAAGAGTAAAAGTTACAAATTAGCTCCCTTTCTCACTATCTCTAATTCTTCCACTCTCCTCTGTCAGCACAATAGACATAACTTTTTGTTTCCCATAAAGACTATTTTCCAGATATGAAATATCAGATATTCTGCAGCACACAAATTGAGTAGGAATTTTTTCCCATCAGTCAAATGCATTTTTCTAATATTTAAAGACATTTGTCATTTAAAAGCAATTTCTCTCTCACTTCCTGCGTGCTTAAATGTGAATGAATAGGCTAATGTGTAATTTGTATATTATCTCTGCTTACTGACTGCTGATATTTATAGCTAACCTTTTGAACAATAACTGCTGTTTCCAAACCTAACAATCCCCTTTCTGTTTATCACAGTTTTTTCCATATCAGATGCATATGATCTGAAAATAGAACTCCCTTAATCCTAGCCATTTTTCCCCATTTTCTCAATTTTCTATTTTGCCATTAAGTTTTTTCTGTGTTCTCCCGCAAAGTCACTTTGTTCATATTCCTACTCAGCAGTTCCAAACAAAGAATATATTTTAAATAAAATTTGTCTTCGCAGACTGAAAATGTAATTGTGTTAATGACAATATTACTTTGGTTATTACAGAACAAGGAAATAGATACTTCCTACATTGTGAGCCAAGTGTAGGTTAAACCCATTATTTATTATATTTATTTTGGATCACAATAATAGATTTTTATTTAATGGGCATGTAACACATTTCTATATTGGAGACTATGAGCATCATGATTTAAAATTAGAAGCTTGCCTATTTAATAAAAACCAATCTCTATTGATACCAAAAAGACATACCTTTAAATAGTTACGGTTGCAAAATAACTTGATTTTTTATACCATAAAATGTTCATATTTTTAAAAATATAGATAACTAAGCTGAAAATAATGTTAAAATAGAGCTTATCAAATTAACCTCTTTTAAAACTTTTTTACTTATAAAATATTTTTATAAACTCATTCTGATTAAAAGCTTTAAAAAGTTGAACTAGTACTAATGAAACAGCAAAATGTTTCTTTTATTATTAAAGATAATTTGAAAATTTGGGGAAATTTTGATTTTCTGGTCATTAGCAAAGAGAACATAATTTCTTCACTAAAAAGCAAAGTTACAAAAATTCAAATGCTTGCTAATTTTAAGTGTCCCCAATGTTGAGAAAATTTGCTAATGTTTTCAGAATGCTATTCCTACATTTATGTACACTATTTAAAGCATTTAAATATTAAAAACTTCCTGCCCATTTCATCCTTTTGCTAATTATAGCAGTATGTGGCAAAAAATATTAAATTAATTGTTACGAATCTTTTTCTAAGTTTTTTAAAACTTACTCAAATGTATTTTCACCTTCTGATTTTATATTGTATTTTCTGTGTCACTTTTCACATGATGAATGTCAGTTCTGTTTTAGCTTTAATAGTGTGTGGCTCTGTGATAGCATTTAGGGTTAATTGGAATTTTCTGTCTGGTAACATTCTGAAAATTAAAGAATCAGTTTATCAATAAACTCATATTATTATTTCTGCTATTTCCTCAAATTCAGTCTGGAAGTTTGACTTTTATGAAGGTGATTGCAAAGTATAAAATGTTAAGTACAATAATATTCTGGGACATCATTTTCTGTTTAATAAGAAAAGTATGGCATATTCAAATGTTTTAGGGCACTTTAAAAAATAAATACAATGTGGCTACAAAAAATTAAATGAAAGAGTTTTATAATTAAATTACTCTACTACAAATGTGTTTTTCATCCTTGGTTTAATGTCTATGTCAATGACTGAGACAAAGGACCTGCTGAACAAAGAGAATGGAGTGGGACAGGAATGAGTTTCACATTTTCCACTTACATTTTTACAAATATTTAACAAGAACCACATAATAAACTTGTAAAAATTTGTAAAAACTTAAACGTTGTAGTAGTGTATAAGCTTAGTGCAAGTCAACCGTAGCTTTGATAAAGTAATGAAATGGTACATTAAACAATCCACTTTTTTGGCTATTTAAGTTACATTTCACGTATCCTATTTAATCTAGTCATTGCAATTTATATACATTTTAAAAGATACAGGCCAGGGCCCCTATATGGTATTCTATGTTTTATTAGCAGTTATTAGGGAAAGGGAAGTTCCATCATGAACCACTGGATTAAAGGGGTGTCTTTATGTTTTTAAAATGCTAATGACATCATGCTTCTGTAAAAGGATATAGTATATATATTTTTACAAAGTGATCACAGAATACATTTTTCATAATTAAGTTGAGGAATAACTGGATTCTACAGTACACATTTGAGAAAATGCTGATACGGCCAATAACCAAGAATCAATATATTGGGATTCTTTATTCCCTGAGGAAAGGAATAACCAAGAACACATTTCTCAAGTCCTCATCTGACCCCCTCATCACACTGGTCACTTTCTTCTGGTCTCTCTCTCCGTGATCTAGAAGTTGTCCTAGAGTTTGGTTTATATCAGATTAAAAGAAAAATGTATTTCTTGCCTTAAGATATGTCTGAAGCAGACACAAGAACAGATTTGCTTACTACAAACTTAAACATTTTTATGATGAAAGGTCAAAACTGCAATATGAGAATGTATGCAGATATTTGAAGGTGACATATCTATGCTTTGATGTTTTCCATTAATGCAAAAGCTTCTGTTGGGATGATGGTACAGAGATGAAGTTTGTTATTAAATATCTCATAGCTCCAGCACTATATAGGTGGAAAATTTTTAGTCAAATTTTCTTTGGGAGCAGCAACACAGAAGAATGCCATCCTTAGCAATGTACAAAATGTACAAAACGAGGCCAACAGATACCAGATAACCTTTCACTTAGCAAAATACCTATAGGAAGTACAAAATATATGAAAGTGGATTCCAGGGCTATAGAGCACCCCCAAAAAGTCAGCCAGTGCAATCACTCACCTGGTGATTGAATTCCCTGTTTCCACTCTATGGTTTGGTGCCCAGGGAGATGATGATTGCTTCTGCAGTGATAGTGCCCAAGTAGAGGCTAAAAAGCCAATCAGAGGTGCAGTTAGGTGTTGTGCAGGACACTAAATTAAGTAACATTATGATCTCTCTGAGAGAGATGCACATGCACATTCCAGTAAGAGAAAGAAGCTTGAGGTATCATTGGATGCCTAGGGCAAAAGAAGACAAGAAACACACCCAAAATAAAGAAGGGCTGCCCCACTAAAGGGAACTGTAGGAGACAGGCTCCCTAAAGATGGGCTGTGGGTGGGGCCTATGCAGAAACCATGACAGTCTACCTCACCCCCCAACCCTGTGACCAAAAAAATGAGATTTCAATTCCAAAGAGAGCCCAAGCCAGCTTTCAGTAATACTAATCGGGTAAGGATGTCTCTGTTCCTTTTTTTCTCTTCCTCTTCTGCTTGCTCTGACCTTGGTGGGATTAGACATCATGGTGTGGTACATGGTGGAGACACAAAGAAGTACAGATGAGAGCTGATAAAGTTGAGAATTCTTAACTTTGGGTGGAGATTAAAATTGGTATAGTTACATTGGCCAGGAGACATTTACTAACTAGAGAAATTTCCATTGCCTGAAAGTGAATAAGAAAAATCATATTCATTCATGATTATGATCCTTTATTTATTCTTGTTCAATTTGTTTTCCCAAGGGAGGCCCAGGGAAGTTGCAAGATCCCAGAGGTCTCTGCACACACTAACGTGTAGCAGCAAGAGGATGTACATGGTATATGCAGATGGAGGGACATCTGAACACGTCCTGTTCTTCAGAGAAACGACCGGGAAGAATAAATCAGCAGCAGATACTAGGATTGATAATAAATAACCAAGGACCAGTTGCCCCCACTAACACCTTCCTAATGCTGGGAATTTATGCATAATTCAGAAAAACAAAGAAGAGGGGTAATTTGAAATTGACTGAAAAGGCATTGTGTTGACAGTTGACATTGTGTTGACAGTCTACAGTTAGTGGACTAAAAGTGAATCTTTAGCCATCATCTTGAGAGAAATTAAGTTGAATAATAGAAAAATTAGGTTACGTTTTTGGGTCTCAACTTGAAGCCTGAGAAATTTTTACCCGTCACATTCAACACACCTAAGTGGAATCCACCTTCGAAACATTCAGTTTCTCTTTTGAATCCACTTTTGTTAGAATTGTTGTTTTGGAATTGTGGTTCTCCAGATTCAAAGTCTAAATTTCATATTCAGTGAAGCCCCATACCAAGCCTTGCTCATTCCTTTGTAGCTCTGATGAAAATTGTTTTCTTTTTATTCCTATGGGCACTTCCGGAATATGACCCATTTTCAATTTTCAAATCTTTATTACTGCAGTAACATCTGAAGTGGTCTCTGACTCCACCACACTCTGTTGTGCACACTTCTGACGACTTCTTCAAGGTATGCAGTTTCAGAGGTGTAGAGCCCCTTTGGGATTATTAGGCATCTAGTCTCATAGTGACATTCTCCTACTCAAAGACTTCCAACAGCTCCGGCTCCCAATGTTGCCATCAATGTCCTTGCCCACCTTGGATTCCAGTGTCCCCTTACTTTCTAATCTATTTGTGCTCATCATCTCTCAGAAATGACTTTTCAATTCTGTCTTCCACTTTGTCCCTTCTATTGTTTCTTCCCAACATATTCTCCTCGAATTTTTAATTAAAAATTTTGAGAAAACTGTAGATTTGCACTCAGTCATACAAGAATAATACAGAGAGATCCCTTGGCAAGTTTTCCCCAGTGGTACCATTTTGCAGAACGATTGTACAATATCACACTCAGGATACTGACATTTCATGCAATCCACTGATCTTATTCGGATTTTCGGAGTTGTACTTGTATACCTACGGAAGGGGGAATGTGTGTGTGTGTGTGTGTGTGTGTGTGTTAAGTTCAATATAAATTAATCACCTGTGTAGGTTTATGTGTATACCAACACAGTCAAGATAGTGAACAGTTTCAGCATCACAAAAATCTCTCATATTGCCCTTTTTATAGTCATATTCACCTCCTTCTTCAGTCCCCATCCCTAACCACTGGAAACCATTCATTTATCTCCTAAATTCTTGTCAAAATGTACTATATATGAAATTCCATAGCATGAAACCTTTTGGGATTGGCTTTTTCTGCTCTGCATAATTCCCTGGAGGTTCATCCAAGTTGTTGCATATATCAATAACAGCCATTTAACATCTGTTGACTGAGGATAATTTAATGATTCAATATGGATAATGCCCTGTTTTTGTTTCCAAAAATATTTGATTTGGATTACCTTTTGATATCAGTTTTTCAGAGTATTTCATACTTCTTGATTTCATGTGAATTAAGAAACTTAAGGAATACATTTTCTTTCATCACCGTGAAACTTCAATACTGAAACACACTGGGCGGGGGAGGAAAACACTTCTGTGGGAAGGAGGATGACTTTGTAGCTCCCACACAAAATCTTGGCTGAAACTCAGTGGGCTGATATGTACCTGTTAGCACACGCAGGAGGCAGGGAAGATCTCAGATAAAGAATCACAAAATCCAAAAACACCAAAAGCAACGGCAGCAAAAGCCAAAATTGACAAATGGGATCTAATTAAACTAAAGAGCTTTTGCACAGCAAAAGAAACTACCATCAGATTGAACAGGCAACCTACAGAATGGGAGAAAATTTTTGCAATCTACTCATCTGACAAAGGGCTAATATCCAGAACCTACAAAGAGCTCAAACAAATTTACAAGAAAAAAACAAACAACCCCATCAAAAAGTGGGCAAAGGATATGAACAGACATTTCTCAAAAGAAGACATTCATACAGCCAACAGACACATGAAAAAATGCTCATCATCACTCGCCATCAGAGAAATGCAAATCAAAACCACAATGAGATACCATCTCACACCACTTAGAATGGCAATCATTAAAAAGTCAGGAAACAACAGGTGCTGGAGAGGATGTGGAGAAATAGGAACACTTTTACACTGTTGGTGGGATTGTAAACTAGTTCAGCCACTATGGAAAACAGTATGGCGATTCCTCAAGGATCTAGAACTAGATGTACCATATGACCCAGCCATCCCACTACTGGGTATATATCCAAAGGATTATAAATCATGCTACTATAAAGACACATGCACATGTTCGTTTATTGCGGCACTATTCACAATAGCAAAGACTTGGAATCAACCCAAATGTCCATCAGTGACAGACTGGATTAAGAAAATGTGGCACATATACACCATGGAATACTATGCAGCCATTAAAAAGGATGAGTTTGTGTCCTTTGTAGGGACATGGATGCAGCTGGAAACCATCATTCTCAGCAAACTATCACAAGAACAGAAAATCAAACATCGCATGTTCTCACTCATAGGTAGGAACTGAACAAGGAGATCACTTGGACTCGGGAAGGGGAACATCACACAGCGGGGCCTATCATGGGGAGGGGGGAGGGGGGAGGGATTGCATTGGGAGTTATACCTAATGTAAATGACGAGTTGATGGATGCTGACAAGTTGATGGGTGCAGCACACCGACATGGCACAAGTATACATATGTAACAAACCTGCATGTTATGCACATGTACCCTAGAACTTAAAGTATAAGAAAAAAAAAAAAAAAGAATCACAAAATCCATCCTTATAAACCAAGCTTCCAATCCTGGATAAACAGGAGAATCATTTGGTGAATTATTTAGAAACAGAAATTATGAGATTCCACAAAAGATAATAAAATCATAATTTTTGAGAGTGAATCCACTAAATCTGGGACTGATATTCAAGCAAAATGAACGTTTCTAGTTAGCATCTAGCACCCGTTTTGATTGGATAGTGCTCAGGTCTTATCAGTTTTTAAATATATTAAATAACACCTCCAATTCCATCACATCTTACATATACCGAATTTAAAATATTATTTGATGCTGACTAAAATTGGTATTAGAAAATTTAAAAGGAATTTTGGTGCCTCTTGTAGAGAGCAGAACACATAACATGAATTGTAAAGTCCCCTCCATAAACCATACAAACGACTCATGCCATAATGTTTCTAAAACACTAGCAATAGTATGATTTGTGGACAAAACTCCAGTATATCTTTCCATTCTCTTTACTTTCATGTATTTACTCATAAACAAACATTTATGGAGAGCTTGTTTATACCAGCTCTCTTCAGTGTGAGCTAATAAAATTCTTTCGAGAAGTTTCAACAGACATTTCTGGCTTTCCTCCAATAGCGTTTTGCTACTTTTTCTAAGTAACAGAACTTCCATTTATTTGGGAGTAGAGATGTGCCCAGTTAAAAATCTCAATTTCTTAGATTTCCTTAAAGTGAGGATAGCCATGTGACACCATTATGGTCAATTATAAGGACATTGAAGGCACTAGGCAGGAGATCTGGAAAAACTACTGTGTACAAATAAAATATTGACTATACTAATCTTGTGTGTGCCTTTTTGCCTGTCACTTTTCTCCATTATTCTTTCTGTCAATGCAAATGAGATAAATGGAGGCATGGCAGCCATCTTGTGATCACAGTTAGGCACTGTGGATAACAAAACAGGAAGCCAGAAAAAGCCTGGTTTTATGAGTACCTCCACTAGATTGGATCTGAAAGCACCGGTCTTTTTGTTTGTTTTTGTTTGTTTGTTTGTTTTTTCTGTAAAATAAGCCATGCATTTGCTCGGGATTCAGTTATATGGAGTCAAATGCAATTATGAGTGATAGGAGAATCAAAACCACCCAAGTAAGATGAGTAACTTCTGCTTAAAACTAATGTGAGCTATTTGCTCAGTTTCCAGAAATTTAGTTTCTTAACCATTTAATGTAATTTAGTTTAATTTCTCAATGATTATCTTACCTTAATTTTTGAGTATTACGTCACTGCACATTTGTTTTTCATATTTCCACCCTATCCCATAGCTCAATGTGATCTACTTTTCTCCCTAGTTATCCTTTCATCCCACCGCTTTGGTTATAGACATTCAACCAGAAGCCCTAGGATAAAATTCTCCTGTATTTTATGGACCGAACATGTCCATGTTTCCCTAGAAGATCACATCTTACCCTTTGGTAACCAGGATTGAGATATTACCCTCTGGGTATAATGAAGTATTTGCTATTCCACGATCATATCCCGTTCTCCCATGCCCAGCTTCCCAGATAAGTTATTTCTTCTACTTATAATGACTATTTACTCCTTCCTTATCTACTTAGCCAATCTCTAGTCTTACTTTAAGTCTCCAAACAAGCTATCTTTCTTGTTAGAGCTAAGTGTTTTCTTTCTATGTTCTCAAGGCATTTCGTGTATATTTTTAATTTGGATTGCAATTAGTTGTCTCCCCACTATACCATGAACATCTTTAGGAAAAGAATAATGTCATGTCAATACTGGTGCTCCACACTCCCCACTTAGCACATAATAAGCACTCCATAAATATTTTCTAAATGAATGTTGACTCTCAGTTATCCACACCTTAAGAAAACCAAAATGCAGATTAAACCTTCGTAAAGTAATACCATTCCATACCACAAGAACGAAGCAGTAATTCTCTTTGCCTCTATAGAATTTTTAGTAGATTTCTAAACCTCTTTGGTAATAACTAACATCAAACTTTTCTTGAGGCGTGTATCCACCTTTGATATTTTGCACATAAATTTCAGCCAGAATCTACAAATGACTGCAAATAGGTACAAACATATAACACATAATCCCTTCTAGCTATAGGAGAGGAAGGGGTATTTCTGATAAATAAATATCTGCATTCCCCAATGTTTTCAAGAACTACTCTAGGTATGCTAGTATGGACTTCTTCAGAAACAGACCCTGAAACAAGAATTTCAGTGCATATACCCTTATTTACATACAGTTAATTTGGAGGTGCACCAGGAAACACTTGTCAGGGAGTGAGTAGATTGAAATGAGGCCAATAAAGGAGCATTATCCAGCAAGTCACCATATAGGCACCTTTGGCTCAGTCCTGCTGGGGGACTTCAGCAGACATTGGGAAACCTGACCCCAAATTATGCCCTCAGTGGCAGGGAGGAAGCTGGAGTTTTTAGACTTCAGCTCCAATAAGCAGCGACTAAGTGTTGTTGCCAGAGAACATAAGCTTTCAGCATTTCTATTCTGATCAAACCTGGGCTGAGGGAAAACTCTTGGATAAAATTTGCAGCTGTTTGCAGAAGGAAGGCTTAGGCATGAACCGGAAAAGAGTGCCAAGGGATATGGGTGGGGCAGTAACAGCGTGTGCTTCATTAGGCAAGCTGGAATATAAATAAAATGACATTTTCCCTAATCCCATTCCATATGTCCCAAATGATCAAAAGATATTTTTTCACATGATGTGATTTGAACTCTAGAGTAATATTTAAGTAAGGATTTTAAGTATTGAATTAGGATATTTAAGTAAAGGTTTAATAGAAGAAGGAGTAAGGTTAGAGGAGTAAGTATCCACTAAAGATACTATATCCTGGAAAGTATGTCCTTAGAGGAAGAGTTGAGAAAGTTTAGAATGAACAAGAAAAGGCGGTGTAGAGCCACTCTAAGATTCTTAAGTGGCTGCCATTATACACGCAGATCTTTGTGGACTCAACATAGAACAAGGACTTAATGTAAATGTAACCAGAGTTTAGATACTTCCAGCTTGGGTGCAAACAGTGTTTTTCACTCCTTCTTTCCCAGCCCCATTACCAGATATATTCCATCATGTACTCAACTCTTTAATACCCAGATTGGAGAAAGTCCTTTCCTCCTGATTCTAATGTTCATCAGAAACAAGTTCTAGAATACATACCTCCCAGACCCAGGGTAACCATTCCTAGCTCCCACCCCCACCAGCAAGCAGGTGCCAGCTCTTTCCACTACAGTATTTTTTTTCCAGGAGGAGTATTGCCATGTTCTATCCCTTGGTATTGATTAAAGTCATTGGAATCCATATTTTTAAAAGATGTTTCTAATTTGGAATCTCAAAAAGAAGCTCTTGGTAACCTTAGACCACCTTCCTTCCAGAATGACTCTAAACTCACTCTGACCCACTCCCTCCTTAAGACAAACACATCAAAAAAAGAGGAGCTTTTACTAAATCATCGAGAGTGAAATGGGAGTGGTGATCAACTTCCTGTACCCCTTTCTCCTGGAATATTTTTTGAAATGGTTATTTCCATTCTGATTTCTTGCTTTTCCAAATATGCCTCTATCAAATAGGAATTACTACTGTGTTTCACCGGAGTGTTTAAGGCTGAGACAAGATAACACTTGTCAGGAATGCTCTAGAAGTGATTTATACAGCGGAAGGGTTGAACCAAATGATCACTAATCTTCCTTTCTAATTTGGAGATTTTCATATTTCTATAAGAATCTTTCAACTTCTTAAAAATGTTTTTAATTAATTTTTTTTTTAATTTTCAATTTTAAAAATTTTCCTTGGAGAATTTTCTCTGCGCTTAATTTTATAAGCAATATTTTCATTAGGCCAAAATGTTACAGTTGTGATAATGTGATAAGTTCCTTATCACAACATTATTGTAAAACTAAGATATCTAAGGGGAAGTGGTACCTCATTGTCTGAGCTCATTATCTTAGTCCTGGCCTCAGCATTGGCCTAGAAAACGCTTGTGTGATTTTGCTGGGAGTTGGCAGATGGGCTGATAGGCAAATGCCCAGCTGCTTGTCATAACTCCGATAAAGGAAGCTTGGCCTGAACATTCACACAGCCAACTCCTGACAGCAGGGACAGCAAAGCAGTGAGCGAGGCATCTGCCTTTTCTAACTGCCACATGCTGCAAGCAAGAAAGTAGAACCAAACGTTACACAACATGTTAACAAAATGCCTAGGTGAAATATATCAAAGACATTAAATTAATTATAGCACACATGCCTTAAAGTTAAAGAAATAGCAGAGAGAGATTCAAATCCAAAAGTTAGTTGTTTTAGAAACAATGAGCTATGGTGGTTTTATTGAATTTAATCCATTTTGTTTCCTTTTTAAGTATGCATAGACTTGGCTTTCATGTGGCTAACTAATGCCAAGCTTATTCCTTTTTATTCTTTTTTTTTTTTTAGAGACAGTGTATAAGTCCATTTTCACATTGCTGTGAAGATATTACCTGAGACTGGGTAATTTATAAAGGAAAGAGGTTTAATTGACTTGCAGTTCTGTATGGCTTGGAAGGCCTCAGGAAACTTACAATCACGGCAGAAGGTAAATGGGAAGCAGGTACCTTCTTTACAAGGCAGCAGGAGAGAGAGAGTGAAACAGGAAGTGCCACTTTTAAAACTATCAGATCTCTTGAGAACTCACTCACTATCACCAGAACAGCATGGGAGAAACCACCCTCATGATCCAATCACCTCCTACCAGGTCCCTTCCTCAATGTATGGGGATTACAATTTGGATTACAATTCAAGATGAGATTTGAGTGGGAAAAGAGAGCCAAACCAAATTAGAGTTTCACTCTGTCGTTTAGACTGGAGTGTAATGGCACGATCATAGCTCGGTGCAACCTTGAATTCCTGGGCTCGAGTAATCTGCGTCAGCCTCCTGTAGCTAAGACTACAGATATGCCACCATGGCTGGCTAATTTTTTTTATTTTTATTTTTGGTGGAGATGGGATCTTGCCATGTTGCCTAGGCTGTCCTTAAACTCCTAGCTTCAAGCCTTGGCCTCCCAAAGCACTGGGATTACAGGTGTGAGCCACCACACTTGGTCCTATTTCTGAATCTTAAGAGAGAAATTCAAATCATTCAGCACTTATGCATGTTGTATAAAGTTTGTTAGAAAAGCTGTAATTTGTGCCTAAATAATACCAAAGGCTCCTGATACTGGCCTGTAGTCTTGATCTCCAAAACATATGAATTTTAGTAATGTGTAAATATTGCTTTGTCTAGAATTTTTGAAAATTGTGCTGCTGATTTTAAGAGCTTACAATTATTTTTCCCTTATGTGTATCCCATTTAAAATTTACTCGGCATCTATTCTTCATGCAATTAATATAATTCAATATTACAACATTGAGTATGGGCTGTCTGTTCCATTTCACCAAGTAATACAACATTATATTTAAAAGAAAGATTTGGCGAGGCACGGCGGCTCATGCCTGTAATCCCAGCACTTTGGGAGGCCGAGGCGGGTGGATCACGAGGTCAGGAATTCAAGACCAGCCTGGCCAACACAGTAAAACCCTGTCTCTACTGAAAATACAAAAATTAGCAGGACGTGGTAGTGGGTGCCCGCTACTTGGGAGGCTGAGGCAGGAGAATCGTTTGAACCTGGGAGGCAGAAGTTGCAGTGAGCCGAGATTGCTACACTGCACTCCAGCCTGGGCAGTAGCCCCACTGTGTCTCACAAAAAAATAAAATTAAATTAAATTTAAAAAAGGAGAAAGATTTAATAAAATACATAAAAATATTTGTAAAAACCTCAATATTCCAGAAAATTGTGCCATAAATTCATCTGCAATTCAGTTCTTTTGTAGAATAATATTGCCTAGCCTCAGTAACTGCTAAGAAAACAGTCTCTTTATGTAAAAATGTGATTGAAATTTGTTTTGAAACATTTAAATAAAGCTTTTATTGAGCTCATGGCCACTTAAATGTATTCCCAGGATATACAATTAAAGTAGTGACTGTCCACCAGAATGACAAAAGTAGTAAAGCAAAACTATGCAGAAATATTTAACCCCTAAATTGCCTTAAAACAAGAGAGGAAAAGCCCTGATTTGGAAAATCCCTTCTTCTGGGGCTTTTTACTTTGTACAGGTTAACCTTTTGTTACTGGACTTGGGAGACAAAATGATGTTACCATTGTGGCTGGATTCAAAATGAACCACTCAATAAATACCTGACACAGAGAATGACTAAGATTTTCTTTGCTGGGAATCTATTCCTTCTCTTCTTTTCTTTTTTTTTTTTTTTTTTTTTCATAGAAACGAGGTCTCCCTGTGTTGTCCAGGCTGGTTTCAATCACCTAGGCTCAAGTCATCCTTCCACCTCAAAGTCCCAAAATACTGGGATGACCTCTCCCTTCTTATACGGAGAGCATCTACTTTGTTTTACCCTTCACTCCTCCACTTTACTCCAAATACACACTTCTCCCAGGGCTGCCACCACCACTACCTTGTCCTAGCCCCATGGGCACAAAACTCTAGCTCAATCAATTATAATCCTTCCCTGATGTTTTAAAAATTGGAACCAAAAAAAGCAATTTTCTTTTCCCATGGTGGGAAATCTAGGATGATGTGAGTTCCAGTCTGTGGGTAGCCATGACTTCATGTATAGAAAAGGCTGCTGAAGAGATTTGAACACAAAACACAGAAAGTGGCAAAGAGAGACAGAAACAGGCAGTCCATGTGACATTCAGTCCTGGACTTCTATTGTCGCAGAAATCCTGCTTTTAGTGCTATTTATTTGGCTTCCTGATAGAAATTATTCATTTTGGGTAAAGCTACTTTAAGTCAGTTTGCTGTTAGGTACAATCAACAAGTTCTGAGCAATGTTCTTTATACAAAAGATGGATGGATGGATGGATGGATGGATGGATGGATGGATGGATGGATGGA
>NW_022325420.1:646051-712519 GCF_002776525.5 Piliocolobus tephrosceles | reverse complement strand
GGATGGATGGATGGATGGATGGATGGATGGATGGATGGATGGATGGACTGCAACATGCCACAGCTTTGTCAGAGAAAATAAACATGTGTCCCAAAATATGTGCTATAGTCAACCTTTTATGTACCTTACAATTTGTGACCCACACAGTTGCTACATCCACTACTGCAATTTACATTTGTATCCCAGTAATCATCTTCCCATCTATATTCACTTTTGTTTCAAAAAAATAGCCTGAACCTAACTTACACAGTGATTTTCATGTCCTGGCTTCTGTTCATGTAAACAGAATAGGAAGTATGGAGCTAAAAAACAAACGAAGAAAAAAACAAAAACAAAACAAAAAACTCTGTGTTGTAAAATCTTTCATAAGTCAGAACATTCTGCTGATCTTCTCTTAAGCTTGCCTAAACTAGCATGATTACTAATGTTTCAAAACAGGTGGTCTGGTGTAACACGCGGGATTGCCTAAAAATGACCATAGAATTCTCAGGGGTTTCCTAGGTAATGAACTGAGACTTTGGGCTGTCAGTGCTAGAGAAGTAACCCAGTCTCAGCTTTCTATGATATTGATGACTTCCTCCCCAAGGCAAGAAGAGCTATACCTCCTGGTGAGTCCTAAACACTTCCAGTACTAGGCAGCTGCCTGTCCCAGAAAATGCCTACCAATAGCCTAAACCCTGCCTTTTTGGTATTCAAGTGGACTATAGATTCCCCCATCCTGGCCAGGTTGCTTTTACACTTGCCCTTTAAGAAGAGCAAGGTACAGAGGGGCAGCATCTCCTCCCTGCAGCACATGCTCATGGCCGGTCCAGCCCAGCACCTTGTCCTCAATAGCCTTTCTCTGGGGACAGTAAAAGACGGGTTGTTGCCTGTCCTTTCGTTTTCTTGATCCATGTTTGTCGATTTAAAAAGCTTGTTCCTTCACAGACACGGTATGACATTGTAGAATTCATCTCAAGCCTTGTTGCACTACAAATGACAACCAAAAAAAGATCACCTTGCTCTGCGTGTCATATGGTGAAGTGACAGAGCCCTTGACAGGTGTCAGTGTTGATTCTTCTTATCCACTATCTTCTCTGAACTGCATGCAGAAAATCAAGTTAGCCTAGCTGATTTTTATGCCTGAATTTGAGCAGAGAGAACTCAAGAAATATGTAATAGCTAAGCTATGTAAATACGGTCTGAACACATCTGCCATCTCTTGGCAAAATTGAGTACCTGCTCTGATGAATTCAATTCAGCAAATGTATATTCCTGCTTTGCCATGCAGCATAACATCCTGGACATTAGGGGAGTAGAACATGAGTCACATTTTCTACCTTCTAGACATTTTCTACCTTCTAGACTATCTTTTACCTGTGAAGTCCTTTGTATGATTACAAATCTTATATTCTTACAGCAGCTCACTAGGTTAATGGCTTCAACATTTTTTCACATCTGGAAGACTACACCCTGGCCCTTTCCAGACAGCTAATGGTTCTGTATCTAGAGTAAAGCATAAACCTACCAGCTCAGTAATTGCCTAATGGGCCCTGCTTGACTACCAATGGCAAGTTGGGATCTTGGAAACTGAAAAAGGGACAAAGAATTATGTTCAGAGATACTAAACGCTGGAAGAACCTCAAACTTAATGTGAGCTAAGTCTGCAGAGAGCACCCAAGACCAGATTCCTTCAAGTCAGTCTTTAAAATTAAATGTGAAACATGGAAGCAGAAATGGATGACAAAACAGTACTGACACCCAGTGGGGGTGGTAGACAGGAGGTACCAGGGAGCAAGAGCTAGAACAGAGAGAGGGATCTAGGACAACGACTGCAAACAGAGCAGCTTTTATTTCCCAGAGGACTTGGGGGTACATGAGTCAGACTGGTTTAAAAGTTCAAGGCCAGAGCAGACAGTAGTAAATGAAAAAAGTTATTATTCTTGCATTTATATAGTACCTAAATTATTAAATTTCCTTGAGGCTCATTCCAATACTGTTGAAAACACAAACAGGCACCTTTTGTTTCATCACCTTGAAGAGTCCAGAAGCTGCAGCACAAAGCTTTTTCAAAAAATCTTTCAAGCAACATAAATGAAAGCTCTAAAGCAAACATCATTGCTGAATGGCAAGATAAAATAGTTATTTCTGAAGTGGAACGCGGAAGCTAACGTATAGCGTTTCAAATTTCAAAATGATAAAACAATTTTCTGATAAAAGTTTTACAAAACATTTTTTTTTCAGCACAGTGATCTTCTGTGCCCCTGGCCAAAGTACAATCATTTACACACTCTTTGTAAAAGTCATTCCATGAAATGTTTTGAACTAATGTCAGCTTATTAGTTCCTACTTCGGGAAAAATTTTCCAGCCTCTGTTTTTCACATATTTTATCTGACATTTACTCTCTCTCTCTCTCTAGGTGTCAATCTTCTATTAGCTTTAAAATTAGAGTTTATAAGTTTAAAAAACCTACAATAGCTGAAGCTAGTGTAAATAGAAAAAAAAAATCTCCAACTATGAAAGAAAAGAGCTACAGCAAGACCATTTTAACAACAAGTCACAATTTGCACATGTATTCAGCAAGTGTGTGTTGGACTCTTACTCACTGCCAGACACTCACAGTTCAGGAGCCTAGGAATATCACGGGACAAAACATGTGGCAGAGATAATTAATAACACGGACAATTAACAATAAATATATAATCATGGTAAGTGGTTTACAAAAATATACATAATAACATAAAGTAATATAATATATAAGAATGTAAAGTAATAATGTAAGGCATAAAATAATGGTAAACACAATGAAGAAAAAATAAAGAAGGCTAAGGGGGATGGAAAACGATGATGAAAAGGCCATTTTAAATGCAGAATATCTGAAAGGCAAACACAGAGAGCCAGTATGTGTAAATGTTAAGGGTTGAAGATCTGAAGGCAAACACATCTGGATTTTAAATTCTAACTTGATAATTCATTAGCATCATGTCTTTAAGCAGCTTGTCTCCCTAAACTTCAGTGTCCTAATCTGTAAAGTGGGGATAAGGCAGCCTACTTCAAAGGGCTTGTGTGAGCACTTAGCCCAATGTTGGGCATGCAACAATGCTCCAGAAATGTTTATTCGTATTATCTGAGTGTGATTAGTAGGAAGGAAAGAAAGGGAGACAGAGATTGAGAGACAGAGGGAGAGAACGTATATGTGTTGTGCATCTCTACTAAAATAAAAAAGCCTTGTCATCTGTCATGGCACCATGTTTATGTCTTTGGCTCCAACAAATAAACTTATTAGAAGCAAACTGCCCAGATCTTATCTGACATCTCTCTGCATTTTCCCAGTGGTCAGAGGACCCACATTGGTTTTTGTTAACTTATTTTCCTTGGAGTGCTCTTAAGTCATTTTTACTGGCTGTCTTTACTCCAGCAAAATGAAGAGTCTGTGGAACTGCCAGAGGCTTTTGTTACCATTTTATTTCCCTATATCATCTCTAGTATGTGAACGTTTTTCCTACCAATTTTCTCATCTATCTTCCAACCCAAAGTAATACTACATCATAGAGCCATGGAGAATCGTTATAACATGATATCAAAAGAAATAAACTGGTTTACATATAAAAAGACTGCTCCGCATATTTAAAAAAAAAAAAAAAAAATCCCCAGACTGGATTCTTCACAGTATTGCCCACAGGTAACAGATGTGACCTTTCTGAAATGATGGCACTTTTTTTTTTCTTTCTTTCTTTCTGCTTTTACAGACAAGGACATCTGATAATGATGGCAGATTACAGCCAACACCATCCCTGCCATGACTTTGCCTGGTTTCACCAGCACTTCAGCACCACATTACCCAGGTCTATTACTCAACTTGATTGCATACGCCTCAAATCCCTACTCACACAGGCTGGTTAACTGGGGGATCATCCAGAAAACTACTGTATCACATAAATGAGAGCGACAAAGGGACTAAGGCTGAGGCATAATTGGTTGCAGAACTAGAACTAAAAATCAAGTTTCATGATTCCCGGTTCATCTAGCGCCATTCATTTTACACTCCGACTCTCTGCTCTGAGTGAATACAGCAAACCTATCCCACAAAACGAACAAGCAAGAATATATTAACAGAGAAGGGGTTGATTTTTGCACAGAGTGCAGATTTTTCTACAAGCCAGTTGCAAATGCCATCAACACAGGCCATTATGTAACTATAATATTATTTAAAATTATTCTACTTTCATACAAAATGTGTAGTAATACTAAATAGTAGACTTAACATTTGGATCAATTTAACAGATAATGATATCATATTTACTGAGTAATAACACCAAAGACTAAACAAATTTTGTGAAAACTGAAGCCCTCGCAAAGAAATTGGAATGCATCACTATGCTTTCGGTAATTGTATCGCTCCAAAATAAATCACTTGTGGGTTGAGGTTTTATATAGAATCCATCTGGTGCTTGAACCCACAATGGCCTTTCTTTTATATTTACTCGCAATTGTATAAATTGCTATATATCTGTATCTATCAAGAGAACCCGTTATGCATTCCTAATGATCATTTTAGTAGAATAAACATATACAGGAGGCATCAATCATCACAAATAAAGACAAATCAAAAATTCAAACTCCTTCTGTCTCCACACACATACGATTATGGACAAAATTCATTTATTTAAATATTGGCTTGAAAAACACAGGTTAAAATAGTCATTTTTATTCACTTTGAAATAACTAGTAGTCTTTATTAAGTTGAAGCATATTTAAATAAGTGCTGTCCTTATACCCAGGAAAGAGGGACCTCTGCCCTTCGCCCTTTAAGTGGTCCTGCATAATAGAAACACAAGCAAAAAATAAACACATTGAAGAACACCTGGGTGCCACGGTCACCCCGGATCACTCACTGCTACTACAGCACAGCCTATAACTCTGAACACCTGTTCTAATAACTAACACCATTCAGGCCTCTGAAATAAAATTATCCACATCCCTTGCCTTGTATTGTAGAAACAAAAGACAACTGCATTGTGAGGGTTGTGAAGGTTTGTGTGCTGTGCCACTGGACACTGCCTCAGAGAAGAGGAACATGTGGGCAGTGAAGGTGTTTAGGTAAAGAGAAAAGACAAATCAATCAGAACTACTTAGCTCCTTCCCCCTCAGTGCAATAGAGTCTTAAATAACAAAGGGCAGAGCGTCCACTTCCAGGACTATCTCCTAAAGCAAAAATCCAGATCACATTTTTTCAAAAAAATAGGTACAAGGGGCCGGGCATGGTGACTCACGCCTGTAATACCAACACTTTGGGAGGCTGAGGTAGGCAGACCATGAGGTCAGGAGATAGAGACCATCCTAGCTAACACGGTGAAACTTCGTCTCTACTAAAAAATATAAAAATATTAGCTGGGCGTGGTGGAGGGCTCCTGTAGCCCCAGCTACTCGGGAGGCTGAGGAAGGAGAATGGCGTAAACCTGGGAGGCAGAGCTTGCAGTGAGCCGAGATAGCGCTACTGCACTCCAGCCTGGGCGACTGAGCAAGACTCCGTAGATTTTCAACAATAAAGGAATGATTAAATATAGTTATGCATCCATATGGTAGGATATTGTGACCAGATATTTAAAAATTATGTTTTTACAGAATATTTATTGACTTAGGAAAATATTCAAAGGGACAAAACAGGATATAAAAACTGTGTTACATTTGCTCTAACATTTTTTAAAGGTATTTATAAGCCTGGGCAAGATGGTGAAAACTTGTCTCTACCAAAAAAAAAAAAAAAGGCTGGGTGTGGTGGCATTGCGCCTATAGTCCCAGCTACTCCAGAGGCTGAGGTGGAGTTTGCAGGGAGCTGAGAAAAAGCCACTGCACTCCAGCCTGGGCAACAGAGCTAACCCTGTCTCAAAAAAAAAAAAAAAAAGTATTCAAAGTATTTATAGGCCATGCTCAGTGGCTCATGCCTGTTATCTCAGCACTTTGGGAGGCTAAGGCAGTAGGATTACTTGAAGCCAGGAGTTCAAGACCAGCCTAGGCAACAAAGCAAGACCCTATCTGTCCCAAAAATAAAATTAATTTAATAAATAAATAAAAAGTATATCTGAAAGAAAATACATCAAAAATGTACATAATATTTGTATCAGTTTCAAAGAGTCAAGGTCAGTCATTAGTACTCAGTTAACAGCTACTTAAAACAGAAGGATATTTACTGTTAATTTAACAAAAAGTCTGGAGGTAGGCAGTACTAGTATTAGTTTAACAGTGCAACTCTATCAATGATCAAAGTTCTGTTTAGTCTTTCATTATGTTGCTCTTAACATAGTTTTTGTTGTCTCATGATTGCAAAATGGCTGCCACAGTTCCAAGTCTCACATACTCACATGGCTGTATTCAAACAAGAAAGTATAATGAGGCCGGGCGCGGTGGCTCAAGCCTGTAATCCCAGCACTTTGGGAGGCCGAGACGGGCGGATCACGAGGTCAGGAGATCAAGACCATCCTGGCTAACACGGTGAAACCCTGTCTCTACTAAAAATACAAAAAACTAGCCGGGCGAGGTGGCGGGCGCCTGTAGTCCCAGCTACTCCGGAGGCTGAGGCAGGAGAATGGCATAAACCCGGGAGGCGGAGCTTGCAGTGAGCTGAGATCCGGCCACTGCACTCCAGCCCAGGTGACAGAGCAAGACTCTGCCTCAAAAAGACAAAAAAAAAAAAGGAAGTATAATGGAGGTCAGCAAATGAAGCTTTCCCCTAAAATATAACCTTGTTATTGAAGAGCAAAATGATGCCAGAAACATCAGAAGAGTTCTCCTGAATCTCACAGGCAGAAGTGGGTCACATGTTTAAACATGGGAAGAATAATGGCATGGCTTATGATTGTTTTAGACTAATCATGATTCATTTCCTAGGGCTGGGCATATTGTCACTTAAAATCTGGTTGTTTTACAGGAGAGAAAAATGGAAATGACCATTGGATAGGTTACTAACAATATCTCTTCTAAAGAATGATTACTAAACAGTAGAATTATAACTGATTTTTTTTTTTTTGTCTTTCTATATACATTTCCAAATTTTCTACCATGAGCATGAATTACTTTACAATAAAACGATTAATTTTTCTTAAAGAAAATGTCTCCAAATATGTTAAGGCTCCTAAAGAATTCCTTCAACCTGATGGCAAATGCATAAATTAACTGGCCCAAAAGACATTCCCTCAAGGGTCATGAAAACATAATCCAATAAATTTGCAAAAAACTATTATGGCTGCACCACTGTTTATGACCTCAAGTCAAAATAACCTATTCAACATAATTTAGGTTATAGCTAGGAGAAATGTCTTGCTAAATTTAAGGAATAATAAAGAGGACAGAATAAATCTGAGGCTAAGCCTACTCAGGCAAGACCAGTGTTTACACCAACAGAGGCCCTAGTTCATGTAAATTACTTCTCACCCAACTGGTTAGTCTCTTCTTCTTTAGTGTCTGATATCTCTGGATTCCAGATTTCCCAGACAGTGTAGCCAATTTTTAAGTCTAATAAATATTTTAAAATATAGTCTAAAGGAAAATATAGAAAGGGAAAATCTTGGGACATAATTTCACAGCAATTTTAAAGCAGATGTTCAAATTCTGACCCCACAATCTTCACTGTCTCTGGAAAAATGAATTTGTTATTATGATGAGCAAGGGGAATACAAAGGCAATTAACAGCTAATTTTGAAAAGATTCATTTAAATTTCTCATTATAATGTCAAATCAGAAATATGATAGTATTTATATTTTTTAATGTACCACAGCATACATAGAAATTAGCATACATATTCTACCAGGATTAATATCTACCTGTTCCTTAAATTCTCCTGCCTGTTACTGCTGAATAGAAATTGTCAGTCATGGCTGGGTGTGGTGGCTCACACCTGTAATCCCAGCACTTTGGGAGGCTGAGGTGAGCGGATCATCTGAGGTCAGGAGTTCAAGACCAGCCTAGCCAAAAGAGTAAAACTCTGTCTCTACTAAAAATACAAAAATTAGCCAGGTATGATAGCACATGCCTGTAATCCCAGCTACTCGGGAGGCTGAGGCAGGAGAATCGCTTGCACCCAGGAGGCAGAGGTTGCAGTGAACCGAGATCCTGCCGTTGCACTCCAGCCTGGGTATTGCAGCAAGACTATGTCTAAAAAAAAAAAAAAGTCAGTCATAAATGTAATGAAAAACCAAAACAAACTAAATCAGTCTAGATTTTAGAAAGACACTTTATTACAACAGACTGTTCTTTCAAAATGATTTTTAGTATGAAAATGATTCATATTAGCAAGTAGTGTTCAATCACTATTTACACTAGAAAATAAATGATGTATATGTATATAATTAATTTTAAAATATATGAAAAGATATCTATCAAATTGTTTACAGTGATTATCTCTGGGAAAAAGAGTGAAGTAAAGAGCAACTAACTTTATATATTCCTATACTATGAGTTTGCATAAGAAGTATATATTCATGTATTATGCAATTGAAGGTGAGTAACGGGCGGGGGGAGGGTGGAGGGATAGCATTAGGAGATATACCTAATATAAATGACTAGTTAATGGGTGTAGCACACCAACATGGCACATGTATACGTATGTAACAAACCTATACATTGTGCACATGTACCCTAGAACATAAAGTATAATAAAAAAGAAATAAGAAAGTGAGTAACTTTAAGGAGAGTAGGTGTTGAATGTGGTTTTATTTCATTTTCTATAGTAACCTAGCATGTATTTCATGCCATGCTATTCAAATTGTTTTAGGTGGTACTGTGCCAGAGAGCTCTCTAAGACAAAAAAAAAAAAAAAAAATGGTGGATTTACTCCATAGTTAATAGTTTAAAGCCTTACTTTTGTGTTAAAGCAAACCTTAAAATATTATAAGTAAACGAGATACAAAATTTGCACAAATTAATGAGGTGAAACATGAGGCCTCAACCAATATCATATTTGCTGTGAGCCACTTCAGGGCTGCAGTTCACTGGGAAACTTGAGAAGTACTGAGACTTCAAGCCTCTCTGTTTTAAGGGCTACTAGTGAAGTTTGGAGAAGCTGTTGACTACCAAGTTACAAACCGTTCATATCTCTTGTTAAAGATACATTATTCTCACTTGGGGAGCCCGAGATGGATGGATCACCTGAGGTCAGGAGTTCAAGACCAGCCTGGCCAACATGGTGAAACCCCATTTCTACTAAAAATACAAAAAACTAGCCAGGCATAGTCGTGGGTGCCTGTAATCCCAGCTACTCCAGAGGCTGAGGCAGGAGAATCATTTGAACCCGGGAGGCAGAGATTGCAGTGAGCCAAGGCTGTACCACTGCACTCCAGCCTGAGCTGCAAGAGCAAAACTCCATCTCAAAAAAAGAAAAAGGTATGTTATTATGATACTTGTTAAAATAATAAGAAACACTTTATTTAAGACTATTGCAGTAGGAGAGAGATATTGAGCTCAAATCTAAATGCAGCAAAGAGCTGAAATTGTATAGCCAGAGTGAGGGGGTAAGTAGATGTAAAATTACTAAAAGGAGAAGTGAAAAGAGGCATTGACATTCAACTGGCTTCTTCTTAGCAGGATTCTTATTAAAGGTTGGGTAATGACTTAGATGTCAATGGTAAGGGATGAGGAATCTGATATATATCAAGGGTAGGGGATTGTTTCTTAACTGACTTATCAGGATTCCTGCTAAGAGTGAGTCAGGGTCAAGGCCTAGTTGAGAAGATGGCTAACAATTGGTCAATGAGGGCAACTTTGTCACCATGAACTCTGTTTTTTATTTTGCTCTGCTCTTTTCTTTTAACCAATAGCATCTACCCCTAAAAATTCTTATTCTGGCTAATTGACAAAACCAGTATGTGGTGGAAAGAGTAATAATGATAAGGTATGGTAAAGTTTACCAGTTTTGCGGACTTTGGAAGATTTTCTAACAGTTTAAACACAAGAAAATAATGTAGTTCTCTGATTTCTAAAATATTTTTAAGAAAAAAAAGTATGTTCCCTATGAAATGTCAAAAATGAAATGATTGTCCTCACATCTGTCAGAAAATTGTACCAATTTTGATCTTAGTCTATCCACTTCCTGCCCAAACAGAAAGCATGAAATAGTGTTTCTGCTAAAAATGGTGGAGCTTTGCTTTAATCTGTCTCCTCTCAATTTTAAAAACAAATTCCTAGGAGCCAAAGAAAACATATCATTTTGAAAATGTAGTTTATTTTTCAAAAATGTTATTATTTCCGTCATCACACAGTATGAGGTTTCATGTGGTAGCCCGTGTAATTTTTACAGCTAAACGTGTGGTCTGAGGACAAAATAGTCATGGTCCATAGAAAGCTTGGAAATTTAACATGATGGCATCTGCTACTTCACTTAAATCACTGATACTGATTTTCTCATCTCTCTGGGGAAGTGTATGAAAGAATCTCCATGATTGAAGTATCTTGGGGCACTATTCTTCACAGGAACAAAGTGAAAAGAAACAAGTAGTTCATATAACGTTTACTAGCTTTAAAAATATTTGGTGTTAAATTCTGATTGCTAATTTGCATTCATACTTACATTTAGTTATGGAAGGCTTCATTTCTCTCTTTATGCACCTTGGCTTCTGGCTGTAAGTAAGGCGGATACCATTTTTTTTTGTCTTGGAAAAGATGTTGGGATTTGAGGTTGGGCCAAGAAAAGCTAAAGAGGCTAGGAAGCACTTACAGATGGAGATAATTAGCATATTAAAAATAGGCCAGCCAGACTTTTTTTTTTTTTTTTTTAAATCAGGAAGTAGAGGGGTAAATGCTCTTTCTGGCAAGACTATAGAAGCTGTGCGGACAGAGGAAATGTGATTCAAACTCTGGTATGAGAATGGTATTTTACTTGAACCAGGTTTCAAAAGACTAGAGCAGGAGTTCCTTTTACTGAAAACCATGGAGTTGGCGGGCTTTTTAGGGGCCTCCCTTGAAATTCTGCTCCAAGAGTACTGTTTTGAATTTTGTTTGAAAGTCTTAGAATGGGAAAAGCTTGGTTTCAGAAGATACAGGATAAACATCGTGAACTCAATTGCTTTCTAATGCATGGTAGAGGAAGTGGCATTTCTGATACTACCTCCATTCAAGGGGGATTATAGAAGGAGGCAGTAGGTGGGAACCAAGGCCCTAGAACAAAACCAGTCTGGCTTCATGAGCTATTTTGCCAATCCTAAAGCAAAGGTCCAAGGCTGGTCTAGGATTCAGGTTCTATCAATGGGGTATGCTTACTTGCCCGATAATTTACTGTGGTTTCCACCCTTTGGAGCATATATTCCACTCATTCTCTGAAGTCTACTGTCATTTAGAAGAGATTTTAGGGATATCTGGCCTAGAGCAGTACTTCTCACTGGGTGATTGGACACTGATGGTTGAATGCAGAATTATCTATTGGGCCAGGGAACTTACAATATTTAACAATTAACAATTTTTCAATTTCCATGGTCTTTAGCAAGTATGCCTAGCCATCACCTGCTGACTATACTTACCATAGATTTTATAAATTCAAAATGTTAATAACTACTATAGTGTAAAGTTTCTTTTTTTCTTCTGCAGGTAATTATATAGTATAAAAATGTAGGAAGGGACTACTGAATTTCTAAAAAGAGTTCAAAAATAGCAAGGAAATGCATTAGCCTGGGATGATTTCACTGCTGACCTACCTAGAAAAAGAGGTTCGACCAAAGCACTCTTGTCATCCTTTCAATGACTCCATCTTTAAATACCAAGGCTCTCCTTCTGCTGGGTTTTGGGTTTGTCACCAGGTGGAAGATTTCAAATAATAGATTTTCTCCCTATCTCTACCCCAATTCACATTAAAGAGAAATAGTTTCCTTCTTTCTTTGTTCATCAGTCAACAGTTTTCAAATATCCTAAAGTTATACATATTTTTAAATTAACTATTCATAGAGTGGTAATTCTCCCTAACTCAAGGTTTGTACTTCTGGGAGGAGTATTGACTCATTTACAGGAGGTATGGGATTGTTTTTAAATAACAGGAGCAGGGGAGATACTCCCAGAACCCAGGAGATCTGCTTGGTTACCTCCTGATACTTGTCTTCTCTATTGCAATTTTTTATGGACATGTGCAGTAACCCTAATCTGAGAAGAGTATAATTATGAAAGACTCGAATGAAGCTTTTGATCACACCACCAGGTAAGTTTCTCAGATCTGCTGAGGTGATAGCTCAGGGTAGCAGGCAGGGGATTTAGAATGATTAGGGAATGAGAGAGAAGATGAACACCAGTTACTGCTCTGAGACAAACTTCATCAATAGATGGTTTAGTGCATCTCACTAACTTCCCTCTTCTTGGTTTTCTGTCAGAAACAGGCCCACGGGAAACATGGGGGACCTGTTTTCCAAAGCTGTGTGGAGAGGTAGTTCCTGGTAGAACAAGATGTGGACTGCAGCGGCCAAGGAAATGAGTGACTCAGATCTCCTTAAAGAAAATCTGTTGCAGTGAGCATAGTTGACTGACAGCCCAGATGCTGCACCACTGCATCTCCCACCACGCTTCCCCTTGGCTCTCACTGCAATGACTGAGGATAACGTATGTTTTCATCTGAGCCATGGGATGCAGGACTCCCGAAATGGGCAACTTTGGAATGAGGACTCCCTAGCAGCCTGGACAAAATGTTCTCAGAACTGTACCACAGTCTGACTTTTCCTAATCAATTCTTTTCTGTTGCCACTCTTCTTTTCTGTTTATAGGTGAACAGTCTAAAGTCATGTCCTGCTCATTCCTGCTTCTTCCTATTTATCCCCTAATAAGTTTCTTGAATATCTAATCTTGTCTGACATCTACCTCTCAGAGAACCTGAATGAACCCTGAATGCTATCAGTTTCTAGACTTAAGGGACTCTCTGAAGGTCCGATAAAATAAAAAAATAAAAAAAAAAGAAGGATATCCTTACAAGCATGTTGTCATGTAACTGCAATATTATGAATAAAGAAAATAACTTAATATCCTGCAAAGGGGTTTAAAAAAGTAAAAATCAGGAGTCACATATAAAAATGTCTTTGGATTTCTCAATGACAATTCTGGAAGCTTGAAAATAATGGAGAAACACCATATATGACCAACAGTCAGAGATAAGAATAAAGACATTATTTGTCATCCAAATTTTCAAAATTTGTTCCTCTTTTTTTAGAAAGCAATTGGAGGCCAGACAGAGTGGCTCACACCTGTAATTCCAGTACTTTGGGAGGCCGAGGTGGGCAGATCATTTGAGGTCAGGAGTTCGAGACCTGCCTGGCTGACATGGTGAAACCCCATCTGTACTAAAAATATAAAAATTAGCCAGATGTGGTGGCGGGCACCTGTATTCCCAGCTACTTGGGAGGCTGAGGCAGGAGAATCGCTTGAACCTAGGAGGTGGAGGTTGCAGTGGGCCGAGATTGTGCCAGGGCACTCCAGCCTGGGTGACAAGAACAAAACTCTGTCTCAAAAAAGAAAAAAAAAAAAAAAAGCAAGCAATAGGAGGAAAAGCGCAACAAAAAAAAAAAAAAAAAAAAAAAAAGCAAGCAATTGGAGGATGAGTGTCACTAAAATGAAAAAAAAAAAAGAAAAAGAAAGTAAAAGAAGACAGAATTCAGAATTTAGTATATCCAATTCAAGAAAGAGTTGAAGGGAAAGAACTGAAGAGAAGTTTTAGAGCAATAATCATGCAGCTGACCCAAAGAAAAGCTGTGTCTAGGGTAGAATAAGAGTACGGTCAGAAGTTTCCAGGAAAAACGTGGAATAGCTACGTCATCTGTTGGTTTGATTATGTGAAAATAGGATTAGATTTTATTGATTCATAGACACTTTATGAAAGAAATACAGAGAAAGGGATATAGAAAAATAAATGAAAAATGAGGCAATTGCTAACTTAAAGAAACAAAAGTGTTTTTAAGAAAGGATATATAATCATGGTGCACTCTAGGCTTAGCAGGAATTAATGCTTACAATTTATAATAATGAATAATCAGTATAAGCAACGAGTGGGCAAAGAAAGCGAAGAAACTAGACTTTCATCTTGAAAAGTGTTAATATGAAATAATATCTAAAATACCTAGCACCATAAAGTTAAAACGTGGCAGTATAATAATATAATTTTGAAAAACAAGTAAACACCTCAAAAAATTGCTGATATGTGCTTCATTAGACAGCAGAATCAGAGTGAAAAGGTGGAGTAAGGCACTGTTTTTAAAAATGCAATATTTGAGTTTATAAACTGTGTACATGTTTCCATATTTTCACAAAATCAAAAATTTTAATTGAAAATGGGAAATAACAAGCAAAAAACATAAGATACATATTTTGGGGAAATTATTTAGGGGAAATTTTTCTGCTCCAAGCTTTCTAAATGTGAAGTATAATTAGTTTAGTTCTCTTCACCCTACCTCTCATTAAAAACAGAGCTCTGGCAGTTATATCAAAGTGAGATGAGGGGCTGTTATGAACTGAATGCGTGTGTCTCCCACATTTATACATTAAAGCCCTAACCCCAGTGTGATGGTATTTAGATATGGGGCCTTTGGGAGGTGCTTAGCGTTCCATGAGGTCATGAGGGCGGGGCCCTATAGTGAGATTTGTACCCCTATAAGGAGAGACACTAGAAAGCTTGCTCACTGTCTCTCCCTTTCTTTCTCCATAAAGAAGTCACATGAACACACAGCAAGATGGCTGCCATCTACAAGCAAGGAAGAGAGCCCTCACCAGAAACAGATGGTGTTGGCACCGTGATCTAGGACTTTAGAATTGTGAGAAAATAAACTTCTGTCGTTTTTGCCACCCAGTCTATGGTATTTTATGCTGGCAGTCCACGCCAACTAAGACAGGAGCCTACAGGCAGGTGCCATGATATATTTGATCAAATGTGTCATAATAATAGCGATCCAAAATGTATTCTTTCAGAATTGTATACATTTTAGCAAAGGAAAGTAACAAATTAACATAAGAGAAACATTATGATCTCAACATCAGAAATATTGCCTCTAAAATAGCATTGAAATGACTGTCAAAGTTTTAAAAATTGTAACACAAGAAATACGGTATTCTAGCATGTCCTTGGCTACATTATGGTAGTTGTTGAAAAATGCCCCCTTAATAGGGGTTACTACATCTCTCACCAGCTAAGCAATATGCATTCTTGTTTTGTTAGGTGGTCCTGTGCCCAAAGGATAGGACCAACACCTTCAAATGTAAACTAGTCTACCCGTTAATTGTCTCATTGTATCAAGATTTGGATCAAATAATTTCCAGAGAGAAAAAAAAGATTAGCTTGATTCTGTAAACTACTGATGATACTGAAAATGGAAACTTGGTTTTACATTTATTTATTTATTTATTTATTTATATTTTTAACTCTATTTCTCATTTGAATATCCCTAGGGAGAAGTCTGACCTGGGGTAGTATGTGTGGAAATAAATACTATCAGCTTATTTTTACTGTAATTCAAACTTGTTTAAAAATTTTAAAAAGTATAGATCACAAACATGATGATAGTTAATGAGAAAACTTGGAATATGAGAATTCAAACTACTAAGCTGGTCATGACGCTGTAGTAAGGATGAAAAATGGACAATATTTATATATTAGGTACCATAAAGTTATAAACAACATAAAAAGCACCCGGAGGCAGGTCTAAATTCCTGTTTTATTAAAATTTATTAAACTGGAATATCCTGTCATCCTGAACAGAGTTTCTATGTAGCTTGTTTACTAAGAAGGATACAAGGAGATAACTTTGCCATGACACCCTGGCAATCTTGTACACATCCATCTAGGTGAACACTTGAACTGCAGTTTACCTGTGTCTGGGCAGATCACCTTGTGATCCTCATGTAATAAGAGAGGACGGAAGGTCTGAGGCCACCTCCTACTCACCTCCCTATCTCCACTGGGAGACTTTAATGACGAGAGTTTCCCATTAACTCTTAGACTTGGAGGAAGTATGGGGCCTTCTGTTCCAACCTCTCAGAATGAAGCTGCAGAATACAAAGCCACTTCTCTGCAGTCTAGAATTGGCTCCTCAACTACGGGTGTCTCATAATTCACAGTGCAGCCATCCAGCCCCTTTGATTTCGGTGATGTTGGGGTTTTATTGTTTGCTTTTGGTTTTCTGGTGTGTAAAACAAGGATCACAGGGAGGTGGCAACTTTGGCTTACTCTCCTCTTCACTGTTTATGTAAGTTATAAACTGTCTAAATCTAAGAGTGTCTCCTTGTATCTTTACCCATCCAATGAGTCAAGCCTTGAACTTGTCCTTGCCTTGCTTTGTGTTTGTAACAAAGAAGACATCAAAATTTTCTAACTACAAAAGCATTTTAGTTTTGTTCATATCATTTACCTCTTAAACTCAAGGTTGTGCTACCACAAAGCAAGTTTATTAAAAATTTTACTTTGGTAAAATATTTGTTATAGTACATTGTATTTACCTATATGAAACGATAAACTATGTATGAGAGGAAAACATGCCTATATGAAATGATAAACTATCTATGACAGGTAAAAAATAAACTATAAGAGGAAATAATTAATTCAATTAACTAATTGATAAATTAATTAACTAATCTTGTGATAATGAACCTATGGACTGGTGTCCTTATAATTAATATCACTGCTTTATAACTTGAGTAAATTCTACTACTACAGAGGGAATTTTTTTTAAACTCTCTTTTCTGGGGATTGAGCAAATAAAATAAAATGATTTTGCCATAAATCCAGTTTTTAAAACACCATAGAAATCTTCACTTTCTCACATGCCTGCTTGACTAAACAGACTTTAACTAAACAATAGGAAGATTCAACTTGAACTTTTGAATTGGATGGTGGGAAGAGGCAATACAAGGGACAGGAATCCAATCCTTGAATGTTGATGAGTTTTCTTGCTGTGACTAGTTTGGCAGATGAGAAATTGTTACAAAAACTTCAAGTCGGTTAATGCAAGACCATTTGATTATTGAATAACATACTGAGAATGAGAGGGTTTTTTAAATGCTTATCATTATTAATTTAATTTGCATTTGCTAAATTCACTATTTTCTTCCAAACATAGAATTTAAACTAAAACCATAGGCTAAGGGAGGCACAGCACCCTTGAGTTAATGCAGAAAACATTACAGAGATTGCTCCATCTATCTACAATTTCTCTGTCTGATATTTACCCATCAAAGTGATAAAATATTTACATCCATCCATCAATTCAGACAACGTGATTCCCTTACCTCCTTGGATATATTCCCTTACAAAAAAAATAAGTTATTATCATTTCAAAGTGCTTATAAATACTATACTAGCAGTTCTATTTTTGTTTTATAGGAAATTCTACTTTAACACCATGGAGTAAAATACCCAACAAAATGATTGTAGAAACCAATTTGCATTCAGGAAGGTTGATGAGCTATGTACTTGCTTACACCTCTGAGATAATATCTGTTGCCAAATTCTCTTAAGGTGTGTAAACCAAAAGTATCTGAGATAGGTTTTAAACAATTTAGAAAGTTTATTTTGTCAAGGTTAAGGACATGCCTGTAACACAGAGTCATAAGGTCCTGACATGTGCCCAAGGTGGCTGGGGTTTTATACATTTTAGGGAGACATGAGACACCAATCAATACATGTAAGATGTACACTTTATGGTTCACTCCATAAAGGCAGGACAACTCGAAGTGGGGTGGGGGGCTAGGAGGTGGCTTCTGGGTCACAGGTAGATTTTAAAATTTTCTGATTGGAATTGGTTGAAAGAGTTATTATCAATAGAAAGGAATGTCTGGGTTACAATAAGGGATTGTGAAGACCAACGTCTTATAAAGTAGATGAAGCCTACAGGTAGCAGGCTTCAAAGATAAGAGATTGTAAATGTGTTCTTATCAGACTTAAAGAGACTGGTCTATTAGTACTTCCAAAGGGGAGGAGGATATAATGAGGCATGTCCACGCCCTCTTTCCCATCATGGCTTGAACTAGTTTTATTCAAGTTAACTTTAGAATGCCTTTGGCCAAGAGGAGGGATCTATTCAGATGGTTGAAGGGCCTTAGAATTTTATTTTTGGTTTACATTTGTATGGTTCAACTTCTTCCTTCTATCCACCAAATCTACAACAGCAAAAATCCATCCAGATGCTAGTTTTTTATCCTCCACCTATTACTAGGTAGTGAAACCCAAAATAATATGCAAATTTGGGAATCAAGAGAAATGTCAAATCTATATGAAATAATAAACTATCTATGAGAAGAGAAAAGTCAAGAGAAAAGTCGAATCTTCCCAGGATCCAGAGAAATTCTAGTGCTACATGTCTTCAAGATGGTAATATACAGACTATTCCAATGTCAATGGGGGCTTAGAAGTTACTGTCCAAAGCAACTATCACATAAAGAAGTAGTTTTTAAACATCCCCATGCACTCAGAAACAAACCAATAAAAAGTAAGACAAAATGAGAAACACTGGTGAATGTATGAAATGAGGGATTTGAAGCTTTAAGGAATTCTATTAATCTAATATTCTATCACTCAACCGTGTTCTTTTCCATTTTATAGCTTTAGCATTAAGTTAGATAGGAAGGAAAATTAATCCTAGGTGTAGCAGGGACAAAGTTTTCTAGGTTATTATTTGCAGGTCATTTAAACTGCCTATATAGATGATTAAAATGAAGTCCCTGGCCTAGAAAGAAAAACCTATGTAAATGAAAAGGCCATTGATTCCTCTTCCCCAAATAGAAGAAAGAAAGAGAAAGGAAAAGGAAGAAGAAGAAGAAGTAACTAAGAAAGAAGAGGAAGCAGTAACCAAGAGTCTAGAAACATGAGAAATAGGTAAATGTGGGATTAAAAGGAGCCAGAGTTACAATAATAATTCTTAATATTTAGCCAAGGCTTCTGTAACACTACCATATTGCCAAACATGTTGGGCCTAGTACCTTACTTAATACGTGGAAGGCATCTATTGGCTCCTTTGTAAAGTAATTGTCTCCAGTCTGCACAAATGCACCTTACAGTGGAGACAGAAGTTGAAGCTCGATCTCTGACTCCAGGGCCAACAGTTTGGTGTTTATAACTCTGCAACTGTTTATAATCTGGAGCCTTAAAATCTGCCAAAATGATGACTTGATTTAAATCAGCAATCCACCATGATGCTGTTGAGAGCAATCCACCATGGGTATTCTGTATTCAATGAGCAGCCAGTAAACTCCAATGAATTGTGAGGGTTTGGCCTGTCACTGGCAGCCAAAGAGCAGGGACTGTTGCTCTCACGTGGCCAGAGGGGCTAGAGGGAAATGTCCTTAGGCAGTTCACATATAAAAATCTGTAGTTTTTTAAGGGAAAGAAAACACCAATATGACAACAAATGAAGCGGCGTCGTTGTCTAGGGTAAATACCCAAGGTTCATCATCTCATGCCAAGGAAATTGAAGACACAGACACACAAGAAGTGAGTTTAAGAGCAGAGGTTTAATAGGCTAAAGAAAGAGAATAGCTCTCTCTCCCGCAGAGACAAAGGGGTGCTCCCGAGTGGGTCTTCCGGTTCCATGGTGAAATGCACAGTGTTTTATAGATGAGCCTGAGGAGGGGGTGTCTGATTTACATAGGACCCAAAGATTGGTTGTACCAGGTGTGCCGTTTAAATAGGGCACGAAGAAGCTGGCATCATGTCCCAATCTTTTATTATGCAGAGGGGTTCTCTACCTGGCCAGCGCTATGTTGCCTGTTCCTTTACTGTTCATGTGGTTGACAAAGAAAAAGGAAGATGGAGCCTCCGTGTTGAACATGCCTGGTCACCAGGTAGCCTTTTCCTATTGGCATAGCTGCTGGCATTCACCCGTGCAAGCTTCCAGCTTGCTTGTCTATGTCTGCAGTTTGATTTTATAGGCTTCTTTTTGTTAGAAAAGAAATGATTTGGGGGCTGCTTTTTATTAAAAGGAAAACCTTACTGAGGGCTCTCTTACCCTCACTATCTGCCTAAATAATTTCTTTTCAAGTCCTATATCACTACTACTACTGCCACTGCAGGGACTGTGAGTAAATCAGACTGAGAAAAGCAGAACTACTAGTTAGGGCAGTGGCCCAGGGTAATAAAGAAAAACTGGGACAATAAAAGAAAAAAGAAATGATACAAAAATCCTGACAGGGAAGTGTTAGTGCCTTTCAAGAAAGAAATCCACTAAAATGAAGTAAAATTGAAGAACCTCTGGGAGATGAGAAGGGAAAATGCTGGAAGAATAAAGAATTTCTTCTATTTTGTCTTTCCCTCGTGCCTACAGGTAATTGCTACCTGGCACAAACATAAATCATGGGATGAGATCTTACAACGCTGCCCTTACGTACTTAGTAGAACTATTTCATTCCCTGCCCCTGGAAGAAAATGAAAATGTTTGGTCACTACAGTTGTATTAGTTGCTAAATAGTCTTGCTTCTTCCATGCAGTCATGTCCCCACCCTTAGAGTATGGTCAGCTTCTCTCTTCTGATCCAATGCTTTTTGTCCTCCTCTCCATTCATTCCTTTCTCCAAGCCTTCATCCACTTTCTGACACTTCCAGGCAAGAGCTGGAGAGAATGGGAGAGTGAAGGAGAGCAAGGATTCTTTGGTCATAGAGCAGCAACACTACCCAGGCTTGACTGTTACTTAAAGCTGAATCTACTGAGCGACACTTCAGCGAGTTATTTTTAAAATCTACCCAATTGCTTGAAAACATCCACCTGAAATTCTCTGGACCTGGGTAACTCTATGATATCTGGTTATTCATGCTTTCCTTAGCCCCTAGCAGAGTAGTAATGCCTCCTGCGTCTCTCTGCAGCCCTTTTGGAAAGAACTTAGTATGACTCCAGGATCATACTTTCTCATCCATGTCCCACATCTCATCCAAAGGAAACACACCTGTTCTTAACCCCCAGTGAACCCTAGGAGTGCTGGGGAATCTGACAACCACTGTCCTTCAGCTTGTCTGTCACAGCTACCAGCCAATCTTTTACCCTTGAGATTTCTTAGTGGAGACTCAGATAAGAGTCCCTCGTGTCCTTCAACCTTGCTAAACACATATTAGACTTTCTAGGCAGTCCAGTTAAAGGTTTAGCTTAAGGCATGGGGCAGACATCCTGCAGAACTTGCCCTTGTAGGGGGCATGGATTCTTAGTACAGCTCTCCAAAGAAATCTTCCTAAGAAGTAATATTTCAATCTCCTTCTTTACCCTTTTATATTCTTGATAAGAATAAGGAGTTTAAGAATGATCTAGTAGTTCCTCTTCCTTTGTAAATCCTGGTCCAGGACTTTAACTTGGAATAAATAGCTGTTGTTTTGCAACCTAAACTTCCATTCCGTTTCATCATCCTGTTACAAGGTATTGCATATCTTGTATATTTAGCATTTTCCATTTTTACACACAATCCAATTTTCCTAGGTTTCACCAGATTTGAAATATAAAATAAAGTTGCAGTCTACTTTTATGCCCAAATTATGATGGCAAGAGCTTTAACTGTTTTGATGACTAGTAATTAGTGCATCTCCAAGTGTCCCCAAGATATTTTAAGGAGTTCTCCAAAAGGGTGCCACACACAACCCACAGCCCAGTCTGTAACTGCATGGTATCTGCTTTTTCCTTCCTTTCCTACTCTGGCTTATAATTTTCCACATTTTCTGCCTACAGATTTGAGGAGTGTCAGATCATTGCTGGGTTCCAAAGGGAGATGGAGGAAATAACCTTCTCTCCAATTGTGTGTTGCATTTGGTCACCAGGACTCTGAAATGGCTCTTCTTTTCCAAAAATTAACTTTTGGCCATCTCTTACTTCCCACGAATCTGCCAAATCCCTCCTAAAAAAACAGTGCCACTATTTTTCTGACTGCCACTTTTCGGAGCTTGGGGCAGTCCAACCCAGACTAAAAGCCGCAAACACTCCCATCCTTAGCTCCCCACAACCACAGACTCTACCACCAAAATTGCTCCCTTCTTTCCCCTCATCCCCCAGTACAAACTCAAAACCTCTGTGCACATTAATAGGTGGAAAGGAAGAGGATCCAGAAGTCTCACTAGTTACTTTTGGGCCAGTGCTCCACTGCTAAGGATGTCCAATATTATCTTTCTTTGACTTCCTATATTCAAGAGTCACACAGGAAAAAAAAGGGGAATGACAATGTATATAGTCTTCTACTGACGGATGTGAAGTTATACAAATATACAAGTTTATAAATTCAAAGAATGTGTCCAGAAAGACCTACAGAAAATTAATTAATAACATGATTGCTTCCACATGATAACTTGGCAACTGGGGAGCAGAGATGGAGAGAAGACTTACTTTTCATTCTATTTCATTTTGTACCTTTTGAATATTTTACATGACCATGTAATTCCTATCAAGATAAATTTTAAAAGAAGTCCCGGTAAAAAAACTTTCAAGTTCTTGATTTTTAAAATTATTGCCTGTGTATTTTTGATAACTCCATTGAGAAAAGATTTGTAATGAAAAAAACCCTTCCCTTTCTTGTTCGTGATCACGTTGTTCGAAACAGAAATATTCTTTTCTAAAAAAAAAATTACTCCAAATTTTTCCCTCTTTACAGTGTTCTGTCAAATATAAACTCTTCCAGTAAGTCTCCCTGTCGCTGAGGGACTTAGACAGTGACACACTGCAAACAGTGCCTATTTATTCTTTTTATAGGGATTTAACATCCCCATGCTGAATACTTTCAATGTCCTTTAAATGAACAAATAACAAAAGTTTCAAAGCCAGAAGCATGGATTTCAACATTATTATCCCATACATTTTTAATTTAGCCATTTTAAATTTATGTATAGTATTTCTGGGATGTGCTTATACTGTCAATGAGTAAATGTATCACTTGTTCACTTTTCTCTCAGGCTCTGTTTGCAAGATACATTGTAAAGTAAACACAGAAAGAGGAATTTGTTGTCTTTATGATACCCAAATATTTTCACTGGCAATGAAATGTAACATAGTTTCTCCAGATCCTTAGCAAATGTACTGGTCTGGGGTAGGAAGTTTGCTGGAGAAAGATAAGGTCAGTAATTCAGGAAATAATATACATAACCAAAGTGTGTGGATGAAAATAAAACACAGTAACAAAATAATCTTTTCCCAGACATCACAGGCAAAAATCACAGAAACCTACACCCTCTGAGAAACTCTCTCCTCCAAGGACGGTTTTAGTATTCACAGATTTTCCTTTTGAGCTTTCCTTCTCACTAACTCTCCTCTACATAGAAATATGTTCAACTCTCTTCTGCTTAAACACACACACACACTGTCTCTCCACACACACACACACACACACACACACACACACCATTCCGAGAGAGACATACATACACTGCCACACACACAGATACGCAGACACAGGCACACATACATTGCCACACACCCACACATGGACACTCAGACACACACACAACTCTAAAACCATATTCCCAAAGAAGATGTAAGGTCATAGAAAATTTTTCATTAGCTAATCTCAGGTATTTCTTTAAAAACGTCAAATACTATGCACACTATTATCCCAGTTTGAAGAACCATATATATGACTAGAACAAAAGAATACACACCAAAATATTACCAATAGCTATTTCAGGAAGGTTTTATTTTAAGTGATTTTTTATTTTCTTGTTTATGTATTCTCTATTTTTCCAATATCATCAATAAAAAATATATTTTAACAATAAAATGCATACAAATAGATGTAGACATATACAGACACACAGACACAGGCTTATACAGAAACACACACAGAGACACAAACTCACACGCAGAGATACACACAAGCACATGACCCAGAGCGACAGTCTCACACCTACACTGGCCATCTCTAGGGGCTCCCTAGCTCTGCCCGCTTACTTTCTTTTGCTTTACTGCTAAGCTTTTTGAAAAAGAGGTCTACACTTGCTACTCCAATTTCTCATCTCTCTTTGTCTCCTCTTCCCTCTGCAATCTGCTCCCCATTCCAGCACATTACTAAATCGCTTTCTTAAGTCACCAGCAATTTCTTAGTGGCCAAATCCATGTACACATTTCAGACTTTAGCTTACCTAACCTCTCTCCTAACACTGACACTGTTAAATAATCTCTTGTTGAAACACACTTGCCAGTTGAATTTCAGAAATTACTGTCCTGATTTTCCTCTTAACACTCCTCATTTGACAACTTTATTGTTATTATTAGTTTATTGTATATTATATATCAGGAACTCCAAGGTATGCAAAAGAAACCGTTTCTCCTCTGGTAAAACCTACCAACAGGAGGGGAAGAAAAAACAATAAAATCAACAATCACCATAAAGGATAATAAACGCCCTGACTAGGGAAACACAGGTCACCAGAGGAAGTGAAGAGACAGAGTGGGGACACCTCACCCTTTTGAGCTGTTGACAAAGTTGACTTCCCAGGGAAGTGATGTGTAAGTGTAATCTAAAGAGTGAGTAGGGGCCAGGCATGGTGGCTCACGCCTGTAATCCCAGCACTTCGGGAGGCCAAGGTGGGTGGATCACAAGCCCAGGAGTTGAAAACCAGCTGGGGCAATGTGGCAAAATCCTATCTCTACAAAAAATGCAAAAACCAGCTGGGCGTGCTGACCCACGCCAGTGGTCCCAACTACTCAGAAGGCTTAGGTGGGAGGATCACCTTGAACCCGGGAGGTTGAGGCTGCAGCGAGCTGTGATCATGCCACTGCACTCAAGCCTGGGTGACAGAGAGAGCCCTGTCTCAAAAAAGTAAATAAGTAAAATTTTAAAAAGAGAGAGACAGAATAGGAGTTACCCAGAGAAGAAGACTGTAGAAAAAAAGAGCACATATTGGAGGTGAGAGAGAGCATCTCTTATTGGAGGAACTGAAGTGATTTTATGAGAGCTGAGACATAGGCATTAATAACTATCATCGCTGAAGGCTACTTGGTGCCAGGATCTAGATTAAGTGCTTTTAGACATAGTACATAATTCATTCCAAACAGTGCCATGTGGTAGCTACCATTATCCTGACTTTTACTGAAGATAGTAAAAATAGTAGCTAATATATAGGGGTTACTATCTACCAGTTATTGTTAGAAGTGTTTGATTTGTCTGAGTACTTTCATTTATTGGATCTTCATAGCAACCTTATATGATATATATTCTCTCTCTTTCTCACTGTGTGTGTGTGTGTGTGTGTGTGTGTGTGTGTGTGTGTGTGTCACACAGCTTGTCAGAGGCAGAGCCAGAGGCAAACCCAGACAATATGTCCTTTTACAGGAGTTAGGGGACCTATTGTAAGTGGTTGGACTGAGACTGCGGAAGAGTTTGTTAGCAATAGAGCTCCAGGGTCAAGAGGGAGTGACCAGTGGGAGCCTCAGTAAAAAGGGAGAAGAACAAAGCAGAACAGGCAGATAGCACTGGAAGATGGTAGTATCTCATTTAATCCTCAGTGCAAACTACATGTTATCATATTCATTTTACAGATGAGGAAATGGAAGTCTACAAGTAACAAATAATTGCTCTGATGGTATATCTCATAAGTATAGGAGCCAGAATTCAAACCCCCAATGTCTGAGTCCAAAGCCTGTGCTTGTTCCACACCATTGTACTTCCTTTAGGCTCAATAAATGAATCTCAGGTGTCCTAGGTTTTGTCCTGCTGAACTATATAACACATTGTTTTAGGGAGGTGGGATCAATGACTCCATACTTATGCTACCCAATAACTTTCCATACCCTACTCTGCGTAGCATGACATTAAAAGCCCTTACTATTTCACAAACCAGGCTCAAGGAGTCTTCTCAGCTCATCCCTCACCACTTCTGTTTTTCTCTTTGTCCCACTATCATTACTTCAACTCTAAAACCATATTCCCAAAGAAGATGTAAGGTCATAGAAAATTTTTCATTAGATAATCTCAGGTATTTCTTTAAAAACGTCAAATACTATGCACACTATTATCCCAGTTTGAAGAACCATATATATGACTAGAACAAAAGAATACACCCCAAAATATTACCAATAGCTATTTCAGGAAGGTTTTATTTTAAGTGATTTTTTATTTTCTTGTTTATGTATTCTCTATTTTTCCAATATCATCAATAAAAAATACATTTTAACAATAAAATGCATAACATTTTTATAATAGCTGTTCCACCAATGTAGCTTTTCTTTTCCCCATTGGCATATGTACCAAGTTCTCTGTCATTTGCTCTAAAAGAGAAAGGAGGTAGTTGGAGTCGTACTGATATTGTCAGGGGTGGATACAGCACATATATCATGGATATTGCCATTTGAGGTGAAGAATTTAAACTGAATCTCTTTTTGTTTAGATAGCAGGACCTCCTCTGGCAGGAAACTTGTGTAATATTGGACTGAGCTGAAACCTCATCGTTTATCTCTAGCTTCTAAATTTACAGAGGTGAAACAAAGCACATTAGGTATCTTAATGCTCTGTCTCTCAACCAAGGACTCTGGTAGGTCTATCTCAGCTGGAAGTAGTTCTCTGTATATCTCTCAGAATCATATGAAAATAATCTCTCTCGGAAATAAATGCATCTGATGTAGAGGTCGTAAGCACAAAAGGAAAAATATGATGTCATTAACCATCTTGACCCCAACCAATTGTAACGTCACTTACCTTCATATTATCTTTTTCTTTCTTATTTCAACCTAATGCTATCTGGTTCAAAGTTTTGAGCTCTCAGCACCATTAGAAGCAGTCCTAGGAACGTGTAATTTACATGAATAAAGGATTTGAATGCCAAAGAGCTTTACCAAATATCTAGTAAGAACCAAAATTTCCAAGTTACATTAAAAGAACTATGCTTTTCCTTGTCTTTTTAAATACAGTTTTAACTATAAGGTTTTTTTTCCCTTTCTTGAAGATTATCCCGTTCCTATACCTAAAGAAGATCCTCCTTTATATTAGTATCTCAACTGTCTTCACTTCTTTCCTCTAGTCTCCCAGGAGCTCTTCAAAAAGATTCTTGGAGTCACAAAATCTTAAAAGGAACATTAAGATCCTCTGTTTCAACTGCTTCATTTTATTACTGATGAGGAAACTGGAGCCCACAGTGGCTAAGTGATTTGCTCATGGTTACAGAGATGAATAGCAGTAGAAGAAGATAGAGATCCAGATCTTCCAATTCCATGTGGGTACTCCTTTCATCATACCTTATACTATCTCCAAGGAATCAGAAAGTTCTTTGTAAGGCAAAGGCTTCTCAAATGAAGCCATTTTTGTGACCATGTCAGAGAAAACTCACCTCTCAGGAAAGCCAAGGCCCATTTATTAAGACTTTCCTGGGTTCTTCTTGAAACTGAAGGTCTCTATGACATTAATAGTAGCCATTCATTAAAGGGTTACTGACTGCCACGTTATAATATGCATCATCTCCATCTTCAAAGCAGTCTTCAAACTATCTATCGAAATCCCCAATTCACTGATAAGGAGACTCTACCATTGATGGGCTTAAGCAACTTGCCTAAGATCCTACAGCTGAAAATAGCAGAGTCAGGATTCAAACCCAAGTCTTAAATGCCTTTTGCTATAGGTTGCTTCCATGATGCCAAGTCTTAACTCCAAGGACAAAATAATTTACCTATGCTGCTTTTTGAAAGATAGAAAAAATTTTAGGGTTTGTAATAAAACATACATCCATAGTATACTACTCTTGATTTCATTCATTCATTCATTCATCAGGCATTGAAAACACAGACATTAATGCAATATTTCAGAAAGAAGCCTAAAGTAAATGTACAGAATGTTCAGTAGAGCAATCAAATATTCACAGGTTTTGGTTACTTAATGTATTAAATACATTTACTTAGTATGTTGTTCTGGGCTGTAAACTTAAGAGAAAAGGAAACTTAAAAAGGACTCTGAAGATCAAGATGATTAAATGGTTGGAAAGCAAAGAAGGGAATTATTTTGTCAGCTGAAGAGGAAGCAACATAATAATAGTTTTCCAGTGTATGAAAGATTGTTATCCTGACAATGATGACAGACCATTTTCCATTTCCAAACAAAATTAGACAAAAAAAAAAAAATAACGAAACATGAAAAGTTTGGCTAAATACATTCAGTAGCTGCTAGAAGAGAGATTTAAAAGTTTGGCTTAACTTATAGGGAAAAAAAGATCATAGAATTTCAAAGGCAGTAGAATCGGTAATCCTATAAGACTTTATAAATTGGTGGTTTACACATGGTAAAGCTATGACTTTCGCTAAGTAAGGTACAAGTGAGGAGAAGAATGAGGACAAAATTGACTTCAAAGTCCCTGACATCTCCATGGTTCTATAAAATGAGACATTTTAATATTGCTATGTTATTAAATGTCTAATCTTACCATGTCCCACTTAATATTATTCTAATTATTCCAGAAAGGCTTGCCAACATTTTCATGAGCATACAGTCTTGGGTGCTGCAGCCACAGCTCTCTTCTCTCTGCTGCTTGCATGTGATTTGGAGGAGGTGGTTTGCTGTCTGTACACGCCAGCAAGCAGCTCCATTAGCACAAGGACAGTCCTTTAAGAGGGTCATAGGGCTGAACAGTGAGAAACACAGCACACAGAAGCTGAAGGGTGAACACACAGAACAAGTAAAAGGGATCAGAGGGGTTCTTGATAGAGCACCAACAGTGTTCACAATTATGCAAATTATTACCATTTAATTTACATTCAATCAGTCAGGCAGTAGCCACGCAATAAATATTGGCTCACTGAGGCAGCACTTCTTTCCTTAGCTCTGTTCCCTGACACTGGTGAACTGACTTGACTTTTTCTACCAAAAGCACTGCTATAGTCATGATAACTGTAACCTTAAATAACAGCTGCTCCTTCTGATAATCTCAGTTGTTGGAATTTCAGGGCAAGAAGGAGCATCAAAGAAAACAGTAGGGCAAATAACTGAGATACAGCTGTGTTAGGGGGCAGTGACAAATCTCCTTCATGGAGATTTCTATTGCTAGAGTGAAAGGCTAGAGTCTTTCTGAGAGATACGGAAAGGGAGTAGAGGAGGGATGACCAAGTCTTGAATACCATTCTTATCTCTTCTCTCCCCTATTTCACTTTTCTTTCTGACATGAGAATCTGCACAAAGGAAGTACTTGGGGCCTAAGTGTCCAAGATATTAAAGATGTAGAAATCACGTCTTAGAAGTGGGGCAACTGCGCAGCCACAGAGCAGTCTGTTGCTCATCATTCCCCACTCAACAAAGAAAAGAACTGACTCATTAAACCATTTATAACAAAACAAATTATTCAGGCCCCAGATTCTATATACCTTTCAACTCTCAATCTACCACTCATTTATTTCATTAGTCCTACTTCTGATGAAATTGTTTTTCTTAAATAATTATATTCCGAGGGAAGTTTGACTCTCCAAAATCATTTAATATCCCCAGAGCACCTGAAAAATCACTTATCTGATGAAGTATTTTTTATTTTCATGCACCAATAACCCAAAATGAACCACAGTGAATTTTATCAAACATTCAAAAAAAAAAAAAAAAAAGAGAGAAAAAAACAGTTCTGCATTGAAATTAAAAATTACTTAGAGACTTAGAGCCAATGGGGATTAAGAAAGTTAGAATGTGAAAGTGCTTTCTCAACCAGAGCACTCCTGTTGAGACATGATAACAAAAATGTTCACAGTAATAAAGATAGTATTTTTACTTGGCACAATCTGAACAAAAGAAACAATCTTTTTCCAGAAGCATATGTCTTTGTCCAGATATTTAAGTCTTACCTCAGACCAAGAAATGTCACTTTGATTGCTTATCAAATATTGAATTTGTTAGATTAAATCTTTTAGTTTTATTTCATTTTACAGAACATGAGACTATTTTCTTACAGTTGAGTAAGTCCATGGATGGATGGCATGTGTAATTTGATATTATGATTGTTTTACAACATAACTGAGCTAACTGACATGCAATATTTAATTCATTTCCCTATTGTGTTTAAATTTTTTAAAAGAAAAAAATTGAAAAGACTGAAAGCCAGCTGCAAATCTAATTACCATGAACTCTCAGGGATTGTCCCAATTCTATTGTCATGCTAGAATGCTCTAATATTAAGTATTATGCGAAGTAAGTGGGCCAGAGCTAAAGCTGAAGAACAGTTTTTGACATTTAGAAATGGTCATTGCTGTAGTGGAATTTGACTTGCTATAGAATATGATTTAGGGTAATGTTTGCTGTTTTTGATTCACCAGGAAACCATTCACCAAACAGCTACAAAACTAATTTGCAGTGGTATGTTAATGGAAGGACATAAAAGTAATATACAATAATTAGATTATACATAATTCTTTAAAGTAATAATAATATTTGCAGATATTATTTACTTATTTTAAGAGAATGTTTCAAAAACAGGGAGGGGAAGCTTAAGCTCTCATTGAAAAGCCAAAACAAATATATCATATAATTGAAAAAATGAAAAGTACCTATGTACATAAACACACACATACATATGTGTATATATACATGTATATACACACATAAATATGTATAAATGTGTACAAACACATCTATATTTATCTGTCATCTGTATATCTATCTATATAGATATACAGATATACACAGATACTAGAAGTTTAAAAGAAGAGATCTCTTCCCATATAGGTGGAAACATGACATCTTCCCTTTAGGAAATATTGGAAGAGGTGGAATTTATTGTGACTTTAAAATGAGTGTCCAAAATGGTAGAGAGAATCTTCAGACTCTGGAATATAAGTGATACAAACTCAAGATAAGTTTAGGTGGTCCCAGTCCAGACAGAACATGTGATTTCTCTCCCAAGGCATAGCCCAAAAAGACTGAAAACATGGTTTCAGAATGGTAGCATAGGAAGGATGAGTGTGGTACTCAAGGAAATGCTCATGAAGGCTGCATAACCTGGAGCTGTGCAGAGAAATCAGTCAGAGATTTCTTGGCTGCTGAGAAGGCACAAAAGAAGCAGAAAGCAGATCACACACTCAAGGGAGCCAAATCAATTACAGCTCAGTGGTGGCCAACAGATTCTATGAGATGGCTGAGGATCTGAGGTGCCCATACCTGGATAATTCTTAAGCCTCATACCACTTAGATCAACAGAGTGGTTAAGGAAGAAAGAAAAGCAGAAACAAAGTCATATTTGTCAAGGGAGTTTTGTAGCTATAAAACTCACTTTAGCTAGAGGCAAGTACACAATGATCCATTCATTCATTCAACAGCATTTGTTGAGGTGGAATTTTGAAAGACTGATATCACCTTTCAGATGATAGTCGCTATGGTAGTTTCCATAAATATGAAGATTAGTGGCCGGGTGCGGCGGCTCACACCTGTAATCCCAGCACTTTGGGAGGCCAAGTTGGGCGGATCACGAGGTCAGGAGATGAGATCATCGTAGCCAACACAGTGAAACCCCGTCTCTACTAAAAACACACAAAAAATTAGCTGGTCGTGGTGGTGGGCACCTGTAGTCCCGGCTACTCGGGAGGCTGAGGCAGAAGAATGGTGTGAACCCAAGAGGCAGAACTTGCAGTGAGCTGAGATCACGCCACTGCACTCCAGCCTGGGTGACAGAGCAAGGCTCCATCTCAAATAAATAAACAAATAAATAATAATAATAATAATTATATATATATATATATAGATTAGCAAGAAAAAGGACCCTGTTCTCAAGCTGATTATGGACTAACACAGCGGAAAAGTATGTGAACAAATAGTTGCAATATAGAGCAATATGTGCTTTAATGGGTATATGTCAACAGTGCAGTGAGAACATAAAGAAAAACACAAACATAGCTTCTTGGAGGGATGTGTAGGAAAGTCTCATAGTACAGGAGATGTTGAGTTGAGATTTTTAGGATTTTAGACAAGAGATTAAGTATTCTTCCAGCTGGAGGAAACAAAAAAGAGCAAAGGCTTACATATTTGTGACAACATAGAGAGTTACAAAACAATATAAGCGGTCTAGAATGAATGGGGAGTAGTCCCCAGTTGTGGAAAATAATGTTGGAGTGGTAGGTACAGACTAAAATTGTGGAATTTCTTACATGCTTGGCTGAGGAGTTTACTTTTTGTGTGTTGTATTTTTCCGTCAAGAAAATACTGAATGGTTTTTAAGTGATTGTTAAATTATCAAATTTGGGTTAGAGAGTTACCCATGACTTGTTTTAATCATCTTCTATTCACCCCATTAGTGAAAGAGGGACTCCACCCTAATACACAACACCGGACAGAGAACAGCAGTTTATTAGTCACAAGCACTCACAGCCCAGAGCAGGATACCACATGCCATCCAGGGCCACACAGGGGTAGCACTGACAAGCGGAGTGAACTAACAGGGACTGTAGAGGCAGGTTTGCAGTATTTACACAATGGCACACCCTCTGGTTCCCATGAAAGGCTGTAATTGGCTCATTTGAATAATTATCTGGGCTGACAGGGAGCAGAAACCCACTGTTCAGGCTGGGAGCGGTGGCTCACGCCTGTAATCCCAACACATTGGGCGGCCAAAGCGGGTGGATCACCTGAGGTCAGGAACCGAAAAACCAGCCTGACCAACATGGCGGAACTCCATCTCCACTAAAAATACAAAATTGCATGCCTGTAATCCCAGCTACTTGGGAGGCTGAGGCAAGAGAATCGCTTGAACCCGGGAGGCAGATGTTGCAGGGAGCCGAGATCGTGCCATTGCACTCCAGCCTAGGCAACAAGAGCAAAACTCCGTCTCAAAAAAAGAAAAAAAGAAAAAAAAAGAAAAAAACCCACTGTGAAGAGGTAAGTAGGAATTGTGCATGATTCTCTTGACAAGTGGGGTTATTTAGTGAGGGGATCTTATGAACAAAAGTAGTGTAGGAAGGAAACTTCCAATTCAGCTATTGAGGGCCCTCCTGCTTTCACCAGATGTTAAGGGGCAGTGTAATAGTAGGCCTTAATTTTAGACCTTATGTCTCATGGCTCAATTTAACTAAAAAACTAATAGTTAATTAAAATTAAACTCATATATCAGACAGTACTTTTTTTTAGAGTGTTCCAAAATTTTAAATATTATTTGGAAAGAAATTTAGCACTTGATATACACTCAATAAATGTTCGCTTCCCTTTCCAGCTTTCTCTCCTTATCTCCCCATGAAACAGTTTTTCTCTTTTCTTTGAAATTGTAAAACACTCTGCAACTCCGTTATTACGCTTATCTTATTCTGTTTTGTCATATGACTGTGCCCAAGTCAATTACCTCTAGATTAAAACTTCATTAAGGGAAGAGGTGGCTTTGCACATGTCTCAGGATTCCCTACCCTGCTGGCTGACTGCCATGTACATGGTAGCTGCAAAAATTTATCAGACCGAATTGAACTCCAAAACTGTCAACTAATTTGACCAAAGCAAGCAGCAAAGTCAAATCTCTTGATACTAAGCACATCTTTTTTCAAATCCACCAAAAGTAGACTGCTTGTACTGGAGATTTGAATACTTTCTGTAGAGTTAAATATGTTATTTTATTTTGAGGGGACCACATTGTCTGCAGCAAAATAATCCCCAAAAATATGTATTGGTCATTTAAGCATGCCTCTCTAATGAGATACAAAAAGAAATAAACATGCACACAATTAAATACTAAATTATGATAAAACGCTTATGACCTCAAAATGTTAAAACTGAACTAGTCCTTTATCACCTTTTAAATCATTAATCTTTCGCTCTCCACAATAAAAAATATTGTCATAAGCTACCTCTTGCTTACTTAGATATTCCCCAATATCTTTCTTTTAAATCGTCTAGTATAATATTGATTCAATGGAAAACATATGGACCAATCCCCAGAGACTGATTTAGTTGGTCTAGGGTAGGGCCCAGACCCACATCTATATCTCTAGGATAGACTCTATGGAGATTAAAAGTTGTATATCAAATATCTCCTGGATATTTCTCCCTTCTGTCTCACAGACACCTCCATTGTATGCAAGACATTTCAAAGTGAACTCACTTTTTCCCTCCCATACTCACTCCTTCTATATTCCTAATGCAGAAAAATATAATCACCCAACTACCCAGTCCCCAAGCTCTCTAAGCAGGAAATCTTAGAGACATCTTCAATCTTCCCCTTTTCCTTACCACCATCCCCCACCACCACAATCAAGATACAAGCCTTGTGCATTTTCGCTCCGTTCACATCTCTCAGATGTCCTCAAATGCCCCCGAGTTCTTCCTAACTCACTGCTAATGGCTTCGTTTACATTCATCATCTCTTGCATCATCATAGAATTATTCTACTCAGCTTCTTTGAATTTATCCTCCATAAATTTACTGAAGAAAATGTTTTCATGAGAATTCAAATTGAATTATGTATTTCTTTCTGAAGAATTTTCAATGATTGCCCTTTGCCTAAGAATCAATTATGAGGTTCTTGGTATCCACCTTTCCTTTATCATCTTTTTTTAAGGCTTGCCACCCCATGTTTATATTCACACCCTAAGCAACAGTCAGTCATGAGAAAATATCTGGAGATCCTGGAATTCCTTCTGCCATTCCAGGTTTTCATGTGTTGCTCCCTCTACCAAGTACGTCCTCCACCAGGCACCACGCGAAAAACAAGATTTCATTCTCGGATATCACACAACTGCCAAACTTCAAATCCTAGATGTCTTCTTGATAGTTATGCATTATTTTGTTTCTCTAATCTTCATTTTATGTTTTTATAGTGTAGGGTAGTAAAAATACCTGCTTCACTGAGATTTTATGAAGGTTAAATAAAATAATATATTTAAAATTTGCATATTACAATGTATGTACCTACCAAATATTCAATGAGCAACAACAAAAAAATAGCTCAATGAACTAAAATCTTTAGATAAGTTTTTCCAAGATTAAACAGGTCATGGTTTCCCAATGTTTCTCCAAGGCTGGACTGAGCATGTCTTTTATGTGAACATTCCCTCCATTAACTACAAAAGCATCTAATAATCAGTTAAAAAACACATCCTGTTTAGCCTTCGGGAAACACACTTAAGGGCTTTCTTATTTAAAGGAGGAAGCAAGAGCAAAAGTAGAGGGGGTTGTGGGCAACAAACATGGTGACACAAACGTAGGCTTGAACTTCAAACATATGCCGACTGCAAGATGACTGCTCTTGTTAAATTCACTATCTTAGCACACTAACCACTCAAGACATCCCCACAGCACCCACCAACACCCACTGTCATCTCTGGTTAAGCATTTTGGCAGTATTTGCTTTACTTGATTTTATCGAGTGGGGAAAGAGTTTGCAGGGGAGCAATTCTGAGGTCACTTGGAGGCCCCAGAAAGGCAACCACAGTCTTAAAAAGTTTCCCTCAAGGTTCAATTGAGCTATTTTACTAGAGTAGCTACACAGCACTTACCCCCATTTAAAGCAGGCAACATCTTATTTAAAACTTTTCTTTGTAAATATGGGTCTGAGGAAACATGGGTCTAAGGTGTACTAGCTTATCAACATCGTTTTTGGAAAATGGTGAGATTGATGACTTGCACCCATTGTTACTGAGATCCCTGAAGGCTCTGTTATTGATTACATTGCAAAAAGATGCCTATGTGACCAGTATGGTATAAAAAGGTCAGCCCAGACTCCTGGTTCCTGGATGTTAGATGGACACATCAGTCATTCCTGACTGGAGAGAAAAAGTGCATTCCAGTACAGCCCTGCAGAGGGAGAACAATTGGAACCAGCTTCTCCAGACACTTCCTTGTGAGGCAGCCTTTGGCTGGGATATATAGATTTACTTTAATGGCATTGCTCTATTGTATCTTTTCCCAGCAATAAACCATAAATCCACAAGCTTTGACATTTTTTGGACCTATATTAGCCAAATACCTTCTCACTGCTACTATTTGTGCCATTGGCCTCACAAGATCATCCTAGCTAATAAAATATATAAATATCTGGCAAACACACACAAATGATACAAGTGAAAATTCATAGATGTTATCAATGTGTAGAAATAGATCATCGCTACTTATTTTAAAATGCTATTGTGCTTAAAACATCACCTTATTCATGACACATATTTTGAATTTAGTAATGTGCAAAAGTTATTATAAGGATTCAAAGGAAAAAGTAGCCCACCATATCCAATAGAGTAAAGCATGGTATTCGAAAGTTAATGTCAGAAGAGTTAAAGGCCTAACTGGGAAAGTGAAGACTGAAATGAAATTAAGGAAAGCGTAAGAGATTATCTTTATAAACCTAGGAGTACAGAAGGGCTTCTGAAACAGGAGGCCCAAAATCGAAACAATAAGGTGAAAATGTGGCATATTCAATTACATCAAAATTAAGGTTGAATAAGATTAATAGAACATATAGAGTCTAAACAAGTCAAAAGATTTTATTTCTATAGGTATAGAAACTCAGGGTACATCATTTAGAAAAAGAAGGAAAACCAGAGAGACTTAAACCCACTGGTAATCAGATTAATGAAAACTGAAATGATGACATACCATTTCATATTTCTCTGACTGGCAAAACATAAACTACAAAAACACCAAATGTTGAGAACTATGTGGATAAATGTGGAGCCACTGCATTGCTAAGGGTCACATACACTGCTAACAATTTCAGGAATGGTAACAATTTCACGAATAGTAACCTGATAGTACTCAGAGAACTTATGATCCAAAAAGCTCATTCCTGCATTTATATTGCAGAGAAACTCACATATATGTCCATAGGGTAGTGAGCAAGGAGAATCATCATTTTGTTTGCACAGTCAAGAGTTTGAGGCAACAGTGGCATCTATCTCTAGGGCATCTTATAATGAAATGTGGTAGATAGGCACCATGGAATACTATGTAGCAATTAGAAACGATGAATGAGATATGCATATACCAACATAAATAGATCTTAAAACACATGGAGTGAAAATATGTAAAAAATAAAATTCAGTCTATGGTACAAAGTCTTCAATGCAAATAAAAAAGCAAATATACACTTCAAGAACATACAAGTATATGACATCAGACATATGGAGAAGGGAAGTGGGACAGGGGATGAAGAGGTGGGGAAAAGTAAAACAACAAGAGCCAAGTAAGGACATATATTGGAAGTATGAGATAAACTGAGTAGTATACATTTAACCGAATTCCTTGCACATGAGGTTCAAATACTCCATGTGGTTCTGAATTCTGGCAGAGTGCCAGGCTTTTGACAGAATCCTCATATGCATTTGAAAGCTTTATTTAGTCGGAGACAATTATATGGTACTGTTTCAAACTTTAATCATTGGACTCATTAATCAATACACATAAAGAGAATTAAGGTGTTGCCATGTTTTAATCGTATTTGAATTAAAACAAAAAACTTAACCCAGAATTTTATGAATTATTTTAGTACTAAATATTAACATGTATCATTAAAATACTAGAATTAGAGTTACCAGATGATTTATTATCCAAACTAGGACACTTTTGTAAATAAAAGTAGACACAAAAATACCAAAAATTGTATAATATTTGATATACTTATTTACTGATTGATCATTTGATGCTATTTGCACACAGGTGTAACGTTTCTATTCACATATCATTTTCAGGGACTTCTGCTTCTAGATTTGATAATTAATAGCAAACATATTTGATCTTTCACCTTAAGCAATTTAAAAATGGACAAAATACATAAAGCAGAAGATTTCATACATTGGACAACAGGCAGCTCAGGAAAGGGATCCCTGAGAGAATAGAGCAAATGAGATAAGCTTAGGATTGTTCTAGTTTACTCCCAAAAAAAAGGGTCCACGGAAGGGGGGCCCAAACCACAGGCTGGCAGACTTGCTTAGTGGAAAAGACAGAGTTGCCAATTCGGGGAGGCCAAGAAAATAGAATTTGCAGTGCAGAATACCAGAGAAGAGAAAGCTGTATGGAGCAGAGAGAGCTTTACAAAGAGAGAGCCCAGAAAAGTGTGGAGAGTTCCCCTCAAGTCTTCAGGTGAGTACCAATCAACACATGCATGTGAGAAAACTACCCAAAACTGGAGGGAAAAAGTATCAGAAATAATGAAACGAACAATCCTCATAGCTCATGTAGAGTCTGAAATAGTGTTTTCCCAATAGCCAGAGTGTAAACCTCTCTTAATTCACATGAGGAAAAATGAGTCCTGGACTAAAGGCTGCTCAGGCTTTGCCTAGCAAATTTTAAAAGCAGGCTTCAAAAGGATTGTACTGTTTTCAAGTAACTAAACTGAGCCTCAGAACAAGATTCAATAATATGAACAGGAGTGCATAAGTATCCAGCAGCCAGCACGTTAAAATTCACATCGCATGGCATCCAAACAAAACTGACAGACACGAAAAGGAAATATGACTCATATGGGGAAAATTAAATCAATAGAAGCAGATCCAGAAATGATACAAATATATAATTAGTAAACAAGGTCATTAAGATTATTATTATAACTAGATTCCATATGTTCAAGAAAATAAAGGAAATCATGAGAACATTAAAGAAGAGCAAAAAAGATGTAAAAAAAAAAGACCCAAATTAAACTTCTAGAGATGAAAATATAATATCTGAGTGAAAAAATACATACTTGGATGGAATTCACAGCAGATCGAATACTGCTCATCAAAAATAGAAGCTACATCCAAAAAAATTGCCATAAGTCAAGTTACTCCAAAATGAAATCATAGAATTTCAAAATTTGTACACCATCTGGGGCCTTTTCATTGATTTTGTTCAGTTTATCCCTTGCTTTTATTATATAGGACTAAATTTCCATGTCTTTCTGTTTGTAGGATTTGACGCTGTAACTGCAATTATCTAAAAATGTCAAAGATTGTTGACACTTTGACATTAAAAATGTCAAGAGATTGTTGGTGCTCCATTAAATAATTCATTTAAACATTTCCAACTGATTTTGAATAAAATGCCAAAAAAAGAGGACTCATTTTTAAAAGTTCAATACTACTATAAAATGCTAAATGAAATTTATTAGGTTAATAGGCAGCAAAGAAAAACGCACGTGCCACCATAGGAACTTGTTTTTTAACTCAACATCAACCTTGTCACAAAAAGTTTATACTTCAGTTATTCAGTTGTGTATACGTAAAAACATAGATAAATTTCAGCAACCGTAGGTTTTGATTAGTACAATACAGATGTTTATTTAGATATAATGACAAGTTGAATGTACATGACAATTCCAAGTATATTTGCTCCATAAATTTTTAAATTTAATTATAGCATTGTGTTTACCATGGCCCTGTTTTCCATAAACATTTTATTCACATTGTCTCATCAAAACATAAAACTTTTTCTTTAATATTTAACATTTAATTTAATGTATAGTAGCAATCATAAGGACGGTCCCAAACTTACAGTGGTTGGACTTAATGCTTTTCAACTTTACAACAATGTGAAATCAATATGCATTCAGTAGAAATTGTACTTCTAGTACTCATACAACCATTCTATTTTTCACTTTCAGTACAGTATTCAACAAATTACATAAGATATTAAGCACTTTATTATAAAATAGACTTTGTGTGAGATGAATTTGTCCAACTGTCGGCTAATAGAAAGTTGCTGAACATGGTTTAGGTAGACTAGGTTAAGCTATGACGTTTGCTAGGTTGGTTATATTAAATGCATTTTCAACTTCTGATATTTTCAATTCATGATGACCTTTTGGAGAGGTGATCCCATAGTAAGACAAGGAGCATCTGTAGTGTCAGATATTTCACTTTCAGTTAAATTAAATTTCAGAAGCTTTTCATTGGTTCCATGAGTTGAATTTTAAAAACTGAACCATTGGAATTAATTTATCTGACTTTCTATGTGAAGCATCTGATGCCACTGCCAAAAAGTAGACTTTATTTAACTGTTTGTGAAATTCTAATTGAACCAACACATTAATAACTATTGCTTCACTTTTTGTACATGTAAAAAATGGAAATCAGGAAAGAGTGAAGTCAATTCAAAGAAGACTTGTTTAATTTAAATGAAATATTATGTACAAGCTTCCTAACATGACTACCTACCACCAACCTCTGAAGGGAATGCATCTTAGGAATATTTTTATTTTTGGATGTTCACGTGGTCAGTGATGTTACTACAGCTATCAGAGTTGGATGGTAAACATCCTCAAAGCTTGCACAAGCTTATTGTGTGCATCATTGCATTTATTAGGAAATGAATGTTAGGTGCTTAATTTCCCATTAAACATAGACTTTGGTTTTCTTGTTGTTTGTTTGTTTGTTTGTTTTATTTTGAGCTCATTGATGTCAGAAAAGTTTGTTGAAAAAAAAAAAAAAAAGACTAACCAAAAAATGTGATCCCTAAGGGAATACTACTTATTATACCCTATATAATAAATAACAAAACCACTGTAGCAAGAACATTCAGCCCACTTTGATGCATTATTCAGAATGACTGTTCAGACTCTTATTTCCCCAAATTACTTCATGTACATCTAACCTATAGTTTCCTGTGTTTCCCAGTGATGCAGCAGATTGGTGACTGCAGGGTTGTGAATCTCAAAGGCTAATACAGAGCTATGGTACATGGGCTTATATGCCACGTGGCCAGCAGGGGCAGAAGCTTCAAGTATGTTTCCATCCCGCCCTACACTGGAGCTGATCTATCCCTTGTCACCCACATTCTAGTGAATTTATCTGTGAGTGTCTTTCATGCTGACCCTGAAAGAAAGGGGATAATTGTGTTTTGTCTGAAAAGAGATGGGAAAAGATGAATAGCTGATCATCTTGTAGATTGAAGTGCAAGTTTAAGTAAGAACTCCATACATTGCACATCAGAAACTCTAAATACAACGTGAAGGTCCACCAAATCTATCCCCACTTATTTTAATGCAATTGTTAATGTTGCTCTTTTATTTTAAAAGTTAATAAACAAAGAATCTAGGATGTACGCTAAAATTGAAAGGGTCCCAGGACAAAGAGAATAAATGAGAATTGTAAACCAAGTCATACGATTCCCCAAACCGGAATGGTAGATACTATGGTACAATTGCTTGCTTTTTGCTTCTATTACTTCTACTCCGCTTTTTTTTTTTTTCTAAGTGAAGTACTGATTACTTACTTTAAGGTAACACTGTACGAAGCATTTTCAGTCATTATCTCTCAGAATACTTACAGAAAAACTACTAGAGGTTATACAAGTGGCATGAACCAGTGCTCATTGCAGAACTGGAATTTTCATCCAGTTCTAATACCAAACCCTGTGCTCTTAATGGCGATTATGTTTCGTTCAAGTGCTCTATATCGTAGAAAGCCTTGCCTGAAGTTCTCCTGTTCCAATTTTCTATTGCTGCCCAATAAATCCCCACAAACTTAGTGGCATAAAACAACCACATTTTTATTGTGGTTTTATTGCTTATGGATTCTATGAGTCAGAAATTTGCACCAGACACAACCTAGATGGCTTGTTTCTGTCCTGGGATGATTGAGGCCTGAGCTAAGAGAGACACAAGTGGCTCAGGCTAGAATCATCTAAAGGTTTCTTCACTCACACATCTGATGTTGAGGCTGGATGAGCCTGAGGCTGGGTTCGGGAGGAACCAGAGAGTCTGCAAAGGGCCACTCCGGAGGGCTTGGGCTTCTTGCCACGTGGCAGTTGAGTTCTAAGAGGAAGTATCCAGAGTCTGAACATTCCTAAGGAACCAGGAAGAAGCTTCAGCCTCAGAAGTCACTTTGGCTCATTTCCACTACACTCTGTTGCTCAAAACAGGTACAAGCCTCCCGAATTCCAGGAGAGAGAACATAAATCCCACCTCTCAGGGGGAGGAGTCTGAAGAAATTTAACACCATGTTTAAATGACTGCATCTCTTTATAACACACACACACAGACATACAGACACACAAACACACACTTCACAACTCCTGTATGTTCACATGGTACTTTGTACAGACAGGTCTCTGGTCACCTCCTACCTATTATAGCACTAATGTGTTTACATACAACCTTTCTCTACTGAACTGTGTATTTCTTAAGGTGCAGGACTCCGTTTCATTCCCAAAGTTTAGCACAATGTATGGCACGTAGCAGTTGCTCCATAATCTTGTGTTAAATGATTGTTTGAGGGATGGATTTGTTTAAAAGAAATTTAATTAAGAACAATGAAAAATAAAAATAACTCTATTGGTCACACCTGTAATCCCAGCACTTTGGGAGGCTGAGGTGGGAGGATTGCTTGAGCTCAGGAGTTTGAGGTCAACTTGGGCAACATGGCAAGACCTTGTCTCTACTAAAAATAAAAAATATTAGCATGGTGTGGTGGTGCATGCCTGTAGTCCCAGCTACTCAAGAGACTGATGTGGGAGGATCAATTGAGCCTGACACATCAAGGCTGCAGTGAGCTGTGATTGTGTTACTGCACTCCAGCCTGGGCAACAGTGAGATGCTGTCTCAAAAAAAAAAAAAAAAAAAAAAAAATCCTCAATCCTTCCTTCATTCCAAAAACATAGCATAAATCCTCTCTTAGTAAAGAGCACATGAAAAACAGTCTATCTTCCTGTTAGAAATGTCTTCACTGAGAATGGAGTCATGTGGTAGTCTAGGTATAGGCTTCAAATAGGAGGTATGGGCACCTTCTTTCTCCTTTCCATCACTCCCGGTAAAGAAAAGCCAAAGCTCTTCTATATCTCTCCAAATACTCTTGATCTTTGTGTTCATAGGCATGACAGGGCCCTGGCAAGATCCTCTCTGTGTCCCAGTGACCATGGTCTCGGACCCTGGAAAACGTGGCTCTTTGTTTAGCCACACTTGTGTGCTCCCAAGAAAGTACTGGCTATACCTCCCCACCTTCTTGTCTTTCACCTACTTAGCTTTCAACACCACTCAGAGGTCTGAACTTTACCCAAAATGTTCTGGTCTCCACTGAATTTTAATAATTGATGATTTTCTAAACCATATATGGAGAAAAACCATAATACTTACGTTAGTACAATGACAGGGTTTTTACTCCATATTTTCCATCTTGACATTTTCCCTGATTTATGAAATGGATTTGTTTTATAATACTTTGATATTTTAGATTTTCTTTCCCTCATTGAAGAAAAAAAGGAGTGTTGAAAATATAATTGAATGTTTTCCTACATTAAAACTATATATTTGTTTGCTGTCATTTAATCACTAGACACATTAAATTTTCTGGATGAATGGAATATGCCCAAAATGAACAACATGTTGTTCAGTTGAGTGTCTTGTAAATATAAAATAGATTATTCAGCAAGATTCCGTGGCATAGAAAACATTATTAAGTGGTTCCCCGAAACAAGTCTGGCTGAGGTGTGAGGCTTAGGATCTCTACTTTCCTGAGCTCTGTGGGATCCTCACCAGATTAAGTTATTTCCATGGAAGCTTCCCCTGAAGTCTCTAATAGGCCTGAGGAGGATGGGTCCATGGTTGTATGTAAAATTTGCAAGAGTGAAACATAAGAACTATAATTTAAGTTAAAGATAACTGTCTCTTTTTACTCTGGTCTTTTCTCTATCTTACTCCCACCTACTGAAGACATTTGAGTGGCTGTAACATTTTTTAGGTTCAACTAAGCAGAAGTTGGGTTGGAACTAAGCCATTGTGACCACAATTTGCAAAGAGATTTAAAAATGTTTCAACAAAACCAGTTAGAAATAATGTATTCCCTATTTTCTAATATGTATGAGGTAACTTATTTTCACATTTATTTATTAAATAAATGAGAAAAACCAAAAATTAATGAGATATAAGCAAAGGCCATAAAGATAAATAATGAAATCAAGAAAAATTAATCTGCCATTGAAAGTGAGCTGTAACCAAAAAATTCAAATTACATGAAAAACAATAATTCATTAGGAAAGAGATAAATGTATGAGAAGTAACAAATAAGACTCTTGTATTATTTGATAACCCACAAAATGAAGATGAGTAAATTATATGAACACATCAGAAAAACTGTTTAAAATTCTTTTCATTTGACATAAAATATTGATACCAATGAATAATGTGTGTGTGTATGTGTGTGTGTGTGTGTGTATATATATGTAAAATTACCTGCAGGGTTTGTCAAAACGCATCTTGTCGTGCTCCACCCTCAGAGAATCTGAATCATTAGGCATGGGTTGGGGGTGTGTGAATTTGCTAATATAATTAGCTCCCAAGTGATGTTGATACCACTGATTCAGGATCCACACTTAAGAGAACCACTAACTTTTAAAAAATAATTATCTTAAGTCTTTTCTTCATTGCTTCTTTTTATCCACATTGTAATAAGCTTTGTAGCCTGCTCCGTACTTTAAAAATGATTGGCCTTAGATAAATATCGTCTTACATAAATAGTGATAATATTCTAATTATTTCTATTTATTCGCTGTTTGCTTTCTGGAATAGAAATTCTTCTCTTTAGACTATCTTTACCACCACATTTTATCCAATATCAATTCATTTCCAACCTGAAAGGGTGCATATTTGAATTCTAAAAGATTATGATGAATAATTGCACACATATTCAAGGTTTTCAAGAATATGTATGAGAACTATTTAAATTTTCTTTAAATTTCAAGAGATAAAACAAAAACCTGAAAATCATTGCATAATAGAAAAGCCTGTTAATTTCAGTATGGTCAAAGTGATCATAGGACTGAATTTGACTACTCTGCTTATTGAGAGGGTTGTTAAATTAAATTGAGGTTTTGGTTAACTGTTTCAGAGAACCCACAGGAGTGAAAGTATTTAGGGCATTTAGGTTATTTTCACTTAGTTGACAAGGTGATAATTGATTTTAGATTACCTGGCACATATAACTGTACCTGGAAAATTTCTGAGTCCCACCAGATGTTGGGCACTGCTTTTAGCATACTCATGGACAGCTTCTCATCACTGTGTGTCACTCTACTGCTGTGTGGAAGCAAAATCATTGTGTTTCATTTCACAGAATGTGACTCCTTAGCCATCTCAGTCTTGCATATCACATTTCTTACTGTCTGATGGGGTCAGAAACCAACTCATTGATCTGCTCAGTGGAGTATACGTCATTGACTTAAACATAAAACTATAATTTAAGTAGATTTAAGTGAAAACTTACCTTTTCCCATGGCATACTAATTTCCTATTTTCCTCCTTTATATTTACAAGTGAAATACAAAACAAAGGTTCCCATATGTTTGCTAAAAGAAAATAAGAAATATTTAGTGACTCATGGAATAAAGCAGACAGTTACACCTGCAACAAAATACATTCCCAATATGGTATTGAATTTCATTGTTGCTTCTAAAAGGAACTTTTAAAAAGCAAGTAAGGGATTTCCACTTCTGGGAAGCTGCAATAGCCATAATCATACCTACTGCTCCTGCTAAGTACTTCTAAAACCCCTTGACAAAATATATAAAGCAAACATAAGAAAACTTTGAATGAGGACGCGGTGGCTCACACCTGTAATCCCAGCACTTTGGGAGGCCAAGGAGGGCACGTAACCTGAGGTCAGGAGTTTGAGACCAACCTGGCCAAAATGGCGAAACTCTGTCTCTACTAAAAATACAAAAATTAGCTGGGCATGGTGGTGGGTGCCTGTAACCCCAGCTACTGAGAATGCTTAAGCAGGAGAATCATTTGAACCTGGAAAACAGAGGTTGCAGTGAGCCAAGATTGCCACCACTGTACTGGGCAACAGAGCAAGATTCGTCTCAAAAAAGAGAAAATATTTAAAAAAAAAAAAAAAAAAAGAAAGAAAGAAAGAAAGAAAACTTTGAATGCTTGAGAGAAGACAGCAGAAAGGGACCTCAGGACCAAACGAACAAAATGGGTATGAGTTCCTGCGGGGGAGGGGGGGTTGTTGTTTTGTGTGTATGTGTGCTTTGTTTGTTTTGTTTTGTTTTGTTTTGTCTCATATATACCTAGGCTTTGGGAGCTGAAGAAGTCAGTTACCTGGCAACAAGAATGAATGCAGAAAACCTATATAGCCCCAACAGAGTCTATTCTTTCTAATCAAAGATCAAGCTAGAAACACAGAAAAGTTTTACACAATAACTGTTTGACTTCAGCCAAACATTGCAGAAAAAAAATCTGTGACTCCAACACCACTTATGCTGGTAAAGACCAAGAGGGTAGCCTAGACTTCCAGCCCACCCTATACTTTGACACTTTCCTCTCCCCACTAGGGTTCTGGTAGAAAATCAGGACTTGTGACTCTACTCCTCCTCTGATGAGTTGGCAAGACGTAAAGAGGCACTACTACCTCTCCAAGCCAGGAGACTATCAGCTGGACTTCCTGTAGGGCTAGACAGTGAGGAAGTACTCAAGCAACAGCCAAGAGGGAGAACAGAACACTGTGCTGATGGAGGTATGTCCAAGCAGCACAAGAACCAACTGAAAGGGCTCCCAGTGACCAAAGTTGGAAACATTCATGGAAGAAACAACATTTTAAAAGTATTGGAGGCCAGGCACAAAGACTCATGCCTATAATCCCAGCACTTTGGAAGGCCGAGGCAGGTGAATTGCTTGCGCCCAGGAGTTCGAGACCAGCCTGGGCAGCATGACAAAACTCTGTCTCTACAAAAACTAAAAAAATTAGCTGGATGTGGTGGTGCATGCCTGTAGTCCCAGCTACTTTGGAGGGTGAGACAGGAGGATCACGTGAGCCCAGGAGGTGGAGGCTGCAGTGAGTCACTGCACTCCAGTCTGGGCAACAGAGCAAGACTCTGTCCTAAACAAACAAACAAAAAAGTATTAGATACCTAAAATATAAAACAAACAAACAAAAAATATCAGATAATTAATTTTGATATAAATAATGATGGAATAAATTAATAAATGGGGGAGAAGAGACAAATCTCCCATGCAGAAGATTCCAAATTATTTCCATTGATACTCCACCCTCTAAGAGGTGGCATAACTCCCCACTCCTTAAGTGTGGGCAATGCATAGTGTTTTCCTTGCAAAGACTATAGTTATACAAAGGGGGACAAGCACAAAACCTCATAATGAAGAAACCTGACAAACACTGCCTTAGCCAGGTGATCAAAGTCAGTATCAATAGTAATAAATCATATTAATAGTATGTATGTATCCTTGTATGTATGTCTCTTTGTTGTGATGTGATAACAATGACAGTTCACCTCTGTTATCTGCCTTCCAATACCCATAACCTCCACATCTAATTATGAGAAAATCATCAGACAAACTCCAGTAGAAAAACATCCTACAAAAATACCTGGCCGGTACTTCTGAAAAACTGTCAAAATGATCAAAACCAAGAAAAGTCCAAAAAGGCTTTACAGCTAAAACAAGCCCAAGGGGAAATGATGACTTAAGGTACTATGGTACCTTGGATCCTTGGAGAGAAATAGGACATCAGATAAAAACTAAGGAAACATGAATAAAGTAAGAACTTTAGACAATATGTAAATATTGGGTCATTAATTGTAACAAATGTACTAATGTAAAGTGTTAACAACATGGGAAACTGATGCAAAGTATATGGGAACTCTCTGTACCATCTTCTCAATTCTAAACTATTCTATAAAATAAAGTCAATTTTTTAAAAGTACACAAGAAGAAAGTTAATGATACTAATTAAAACCTATTTAACTGATTATTTCAGTTTCTGTTTTTTTTATTTACTAGCTATCTATTAAACTTAACACCTGAAGAAAAGAGCTAGTAGAACGATCAATTTTGAAAAGAAATAGAAATTGGCAAAGTTGAGAGCTGGGAAGGTCACCCAGATGAGAAAACAGTGGGTGATATAGTTGAGAAGACTTGTGGAGAGAAACGAAGATGGACTAAGGATTACTGAGAGAGAGGAAGGAGGTGCTGAGTAAATCTCGGAAAGAAAGGAGTCCATGCAGGGAAGGTGGCCTGGGTGGAGGAAGTCCAGCCAGAGGTCGCGTAGAGGGGAGAAGCTGGGGCTTGTGAAAGTCAAAGCTCTCCCTTTTCCTGAAATTTAAACTAAACCTACAAATGGAGAGTTGAGGGATGGTAATAATAAATCATTATATTCTTACTACAATAATTTCTCTTCCAGCTCAGCCATACTTTATCTGAACCGGACTGTAATCCCCATCTTAATGAAATCTAGGCCAGGCCTTCAGTCTTTCTCTGCTTTCATTTCTCAGCCTTCAGTGGGACAGATACAGGTTTTAAGTGGTCTGAAATGTATATAATTTACAAATATAAATTTAGACATATAAATCAATTTTTATTTAAAACATGAAAGGAAATTATAATACACATTTGGGAAAAACTATCAAAAAAGGGACAATAAATATGTTATTTTTTTCTGGCACACTTCTACATGATTTGCCACAGATGAATTTATGTCTCTGTGCATGGTGAACCTTGCTGCTTCTCCACTACCCACCGCTTTCTGGTGCTGGAGGTGGAGGACATATGCTCTTCATGATATGAATGCTGGCCAAGCAACTTTGTGTCAGCATAGTGAGTGTAGGAGTACCCCAGGATGGCTAGCAATGACTATACACAGAAGTAACTACAAACCACAAAAACATATTCCTCTAAGTCCGGATGAACTCAACTTTCCCTCAACTCGATCTCAGACATACCCATGGCCCACTCCAATGGCACCTGACACAGGAGAAGAGGGACAAACAGGAAGTCAGAGTGGACAGAACCAAGGTTTATAATAGATTGCAGTTAAAAATCCTACTTTTGGCCAGGCACGGTGGCTCACACCTATAATCCCAACACTTTGGGAGGCTGAGGCAGGTGGATCACTTGAGGTCAGGAGTTCAAGACCAGCCTGACCAACATGGTGAAAACCCATCTCTACTAAAAATATAAAATTAGCCAGGCATGGTGGTGGGTGCCTTTAAGCCCAGGTACTTGGGAGGCTAAGTCAGGAGAATCGCTTGAACGTGGGAGGAGGAGGTTGCAGTGAGCCGAGATTGCACCACTGCACTCCAACCTGGGCAAAAAGAGTGAAAGTCCACGTCAAAAAAAAAAAAAAAATCTTACTTTTGCAGATGTATGAAATATGTTCTAACTGCCAGAGCATTTCCCAGGGCCTTGTTCTGGCTCCAGATTTTTAGCTTCATTACCTGCAACAGTGAATTTGCCTCTGTGCACCCAGTAGTATCCATTGCATATGAGTGTGATTTCAGGAAGCTGTGGAAAGCCTAAGCCTATCAATTCGTTCATCTTTTTTTTTTTTTTTTTTTAAATCAGGTAATCATAAATTGTGGCAGAGATCTGTTTTAATCTTTATGTATCAAGGTAATATTTATAATTGATAATATAGATACATGTAATGGCTTTGCTCAATAAACACTAAATAAGAGTGTGTTTGTGTGTTTGTTTTTGAGATGGAGTCTCACTCTGTCACCCAGGCTGGAGTAGAGTGGTGCCATCTCGGCTCACTGCAACCTCTGCCTCCCAGGTTCAAGTGATCCTCCTGTCTCAGCCTCCCAAGTAGCTGGGATTACAGGCACCCGACACCATGCCCAGCCAGTTTTTGTATTTTTAGTAGAGACGGGGCTTCACCATGTTGGTCAGGCTGGTCTCGATCTCCTGACCTCAGGTGACCTCCCAAAGTGTTGGGATTACAGGCGTGAGCCACTGAGACCGGCCATAAGAGCGTTTAAAAATAAATTTTAATTGGGAGGTCATTGGGCTGAGGTGGTTCTAGCACCTTGGGTTCCTGTGTAAGCAAACTCAAACCCAATTCAATGTAAATGGTAAAATAAAACTTTAACCCAGAAATCACCAACTAACCTCTAACTAGGAACTTTACAGGGGAATGAGTTGAGTGCGGCTACTTCTTCCCAAATGTTTCCTTTGCCTTGCTCCCTCATTTGCCTATAAAAGTACTTTTGCGTTTCGTGGAGCCCCCAAACCACTTGCAGTCTGGAAATACCCAGAATTCATGGATCATTAAATGCTCAAATAAAGTCTTTAATAGAGTTTTTAATGCTTTAATGTGCCTCAATTTACCTTTCCATAAGTGCAAAAGAAAATATTGGCCTAAGTTAATGAGATCATGGCTGTGCCACCTGTGCTCAGAAGGGTCATTTGGGGCCACCATGCTCAGAAGGGTCCTGCATTTGATTGAAGGTTCTTTTGTTGACATCTAGAAATTCTTTAAAATTTTTGAACAAAGGGACTTGTATTTTAATGGTGCATTGAGCAAATTCTGTAGTTGGTTCTGATTGTGAATTCTACTGTGGTATTTGTGGAAAGAGCGTTTTTGGTGTTTATCAACATTACTCTGTCAGAAAAATAAGAGTGAATGTTTATCAGATAAAGTCTTGTCGTACTTCTTGATCATTAACTATTTAAGCTTGCTATGCAAATCATATCTATACTGTCATTTGTGCTAAAATAGCAAACCACCAACGGATGCCTACATGCATAAGATGGCACTGCACTCAGCAACTTGTCTGAGAGATGGAACAAATAGAAGATTCCCAATGCTCAGGTGATTCCCTGTTGTTCTAGTAGCTCTTGATCACAAATATGCTGAACTTGGTTTACAACAGATAGAGCTTATGTACGGAGGAACTGAAGGCATTTTGCACTTCTGTACATTTTTGTCTGAGGCAAATTTACATATTTTATTTTGGTAGCTCTGGGAGAAAAGGTGTTTGTGATATTAGAAATCAAAACACTAAATGTTTTTACATTCAGCACCTCTAACCCTGATTGTTTTTCAACGTTTTCAAAGCCAACTTCATCCTCTTCTTCCATGTTCTTTTCCTCTAATAGAAATATCATGTACACATATCAAGTCTGTTCTCCAAAAGAAAACATCTATTCTTTTGTTTTCGATTAGAAATTACTGCAACATTTCCAATTGAAATGTCAAATAGTCCTTAAGAATTAAACAAAATGATTTTTCTTCTAATTTGCAAGTTACAACATGAATTTTAGGTCAACTTACAATCTCAAATGTATATTCTAACTTTCCATTAACTTCGGTTGGAAATGTATGCAAAATTTATTTGAAGAGAAAATGGTACCAGAGGTTGATAAACATTTCAAGGATAAAGGTACAATTAAAATGTTCACTGAGATCCATATCTACATTATTAAAATGATGCTACATGCACATCAAGGTTACACAGTGATTTTTTCTTAGTATCTGAGGACAAACTTCCTAGTGTAATAAGTGGAGGTTGTTCTACTGCCTGTTCTTTTCTGCAGAGTAAGGTCTCCTGGGTTTACAACGCGAGTCAAATATTGATGCTATTGCTTGTATATTTCACCAGATGGCGCTAGGAGCATCTATAATAGCTGAACATCACCCATTAGCGTTCTGAAACGTCAGAATTTCCTTCAATTGCAGAATATTCCATTTCTGAAAGAAAAAAATATTTAAAATTATTTGTGAACAATTATGTCTACCTATTTATACCTAGACAAATTCACATCTCTCAATGTTTTTAAAATATCACATAATTCCATTGGAAGTACTATACTTTTTACCTTATTTAATCATCGCCATTTTTTCAGAACTGGTTTTCCTTCTTTGCTCACGCACATCTCTGGTGATTATTCTGCTCCTGTAGCATTCTGCCAAGCTGCAGTGGCTGCATCTGTAGTACCATAAAAGCCTTTTCCCCAAAACATGTGTAAACATCTACAGGAAAATTAGAAATAGTGGCTGGTGGAAGGTAAAATGCCTTATCTAATGTCAGATAAACAAGCATGCCTTATCTAATTGCCACACTGAATCCAGTTTTCAGCCTACATAATCAGGGGTCATTAAATTATAGTTTTTCTGATTCTAAGACTCATTGCATGAAGCAACCATTGAAGTGGGTTGGATAATTATGGCTTCAAATAAATAAAGTGGAATCCTTTATTTTGCTGATGTTGGGAAACAGCTTCTAATTTCCAAACTGCTGGCCCTCTGTTAAATATTTGAAATTTTTTAGTATACAATTACCACTAGTGTATAGGAGAAATTTTTTCCCTACCCACTTATTATTTCATGAAGATGTCAAGGTTATGGATAAAGTGAATATGCAACTAGACGTCCACAAGGCTGGAGTGGACTCTCCCTTAGTATGGGTAGATGGGTGGAACTGAAACACACAGACAGGAGGGAGGAGGACAGAGACAAACCTACACAGGCAAGTCCAGAGGGGTGTTCAAGAAGACAATAATAAGCTTAACAATTGCTTGAAGTTTGCAATTAGACCAGACGCACTCTCTCTCATACGTGGCTTCAGGAATTTTTTTCACAATACCTTGAAGACAAATCTTTTTGAACACAAACATGTCCTTATTTGTTAGCACTCATTGATGTTTTGTACAGAACTGCCCTGTAAGAAGATCCTTCCTGATTAAATATACCAAATAATTAAAACGTTATTTTGGTTTTCAACTTTGTTTTGATTCAACTCTGCATTTACCTCTCTATTTTACTTAATCTGAATGCTGGTTTATGCAAAAATTTCCCAAACAGTGAAAACTGTTTTTTAAAAATGGGTTTTACACATTGAGTTTGATTTCTGGGGAAAAAAAAATCTGCAATTTTGGAACAATAAGACATAATTTGTAATATTCAATAGGTTTTATCAATAAATACTATGTGAGTACAAGGCATAGATGTGTGTTTGTCTTAATGAGTTCTAAAATTCACAGAATGTTTACTAATTTCTGAAGAATTATCATCTCTGAAGGCATATAAGATGTTAGGAAGGCATAAAACTCTATCAGTTACTAGGTGTGTGACGCTGAGTGAGATATTAACACCACCAAGCCTCAGTGCCTTATCTCTAAAATGGAGATAATGCCTACCTCACCCAGGTTGTTGAAAGGATTAAATGAATGTAAATGTCTAGCCCAAGTCTGTCACTTATTGGATGATCAGCCAATATGCTTTCCTTCCTTTCCTCAACTCCTCTGCTCAGAGTAACTAGGGTTTTCTTAAAAATAGAGAGGCATGCAGTAAGTAAGACATGTTTAAAAATAATAAAACAGCATTTATTTTGTAAATAGGTAAACTTGTTATAACTGAGCAGTAAAAATTGCTTTTAAAAATGTGTAATTGTCTACCTCTGAAGTAGAAATTATCCACAGAATATATTACTATCTATCAAAGTCTCATTCGATGGTTCTTTATTGCTTTGTTTCTTTTACTTGTCTGGAAAGTAGAAAGAAAAGGAAATGCAATTCTCACTAGCACCCAATCACCGATGCCACCCAGGGAATTATTCTCAGTACTGTTTAAGACAAAATGCACCAGACAATTGAGAAGGTGATATTATTCCAGCTAGTGACATAGGGATATCCTCGCAGATCAGAAAATTAGAGTGTCTCTGCAGAGTGGATTTGCTTTAAGGCATTTACAGAAAAGAGTAGACAAGTTGCAGGTGTGGGGATTCCCATCTGTATTGTTTTGCAATCAGGAGAGGTCTCTGTTATTTAGGTAGGCAGAAAATGTTTATTTCTATGTCTTGCTAGTTCAAAAAACAAACAGTTGTAATCTTAGCTAATCATTCATGAGATAAAGAATAAGAGTTTGTAATCCCAGCACTTCGGGGGGCCGAGGTGGGCGGGTCACTTGAGGCCAGGAGTTCAAGGCCAGCCTGGCCAACATGGTAAAACCCCAGCTCTACTAAAACTACAAAAATTAGCTGGGTGTGGTGGGGTGCACCTGTAATCCCAGTTACTAGGGAGGCTGAGGCAGGAGAATCACTTGGACCTGGGAGGCAGACGTTGCAGTGAGCTGAGATTATGCCACTGCACTCCAGCCTGGATGACAGAGTGAGACTCCATCTCCAAAAAGAAAAAAAAGAAAAAAAAGTAATGGGACATTGGGTAGAGGCAAAGGGAAGGGGAAATTTATAGTTGGCTTTTTCAGCAGGTTCCAACAAAAGTGAAAAGTGTGTGTTTGACCTTGTCACAGGTAAACAAGAAAGCCATTTACAAGCCTTATGGGGGTCACAAGAAAGAATGGACAGTGACTGCTATGTGAGTCACATGAAGAAGGGTGATTCATTTCCTTAAGCTGTTTTTCAGAACACAAAATGGTGAGGCATTTCTGAAAACAAAAAGTTGGTGAGATTTCTTAACCACAACTATTTTCTGAAAGCACAAGGCTCTGGAAAAGTTCAACATTGTTATTCCTCCTTCCCTTTTGATCAAGACAGATAAATTTCATTCACTGTTGCACAAGTCAAAGGTGGCCATAAATCTCCTGAGTGAGGTGAACCAGGGTATAAGAACTATTCTTGTGAGGTCTCTTAATGACATGGTGTCTTCAAAATTAATTGAATCACCGTCAAAAAATAACATTACAATATATTTAGTTTAAATTTATAATTGACCTTTATTTTCAATTCTAGAATCAGGCAACACCTCATTCTATAAAATAGAATGAGTGTTCCAATGAACTGAATGGAGGAGGTTAGATTTATAAAATGAAAAGGGCCAAAGGAAACAAAAAGAGAATAAAAAACAGACTCATCCTTTCAATGTTACTTTCCTTATAGGGTTCAAACAGAGGAGACATCTGTTGAATATTATGCTGACTCAGGTACTAGAATCTGCTGGGGTTTTTTTGGAAAACTGGCCTGTTGGAAAGTTCAGTTTGATTACGTGGCACTTAGCCCAAGTGACTCCATTCTAATTTGGTCTTGTCTGCTGGGGCCTAACACAGGAAACTAGTCCAAAATAATGACCTCCCATAAACACATCTATTGAGAGGTAGTGGCAAGGGTCAGTTGTTTTAGAGTCCTAGAGATCTTAGGCATATAGGCATCTTATATGAAAAACAAAACAAAACAAAATTAGGTCCTAGGCATCTTATATGAAAAACAAAACAAAACAAAATTAATATAAAAAGTTGGATCAAAGTAAAGAGCCAAGAGTTCAACCCTGGGAAGGTTTGGACCAGTGGATTCCAGAGTCAGTGGATGAAAACCTTTTGATTATGTAGCACTGCTTACGGAGTTTCTTGAAGTTAAGAAGTTAATGTTCTTGGTGATGTTGTCCAGTCTTTGTTACTTCTCATATAATGTTATGCATGACCTGAGCATTTCACTGAGCTTTCTTAGTGGCCTAGACAGTGACTTGCTGAGGGAGAAATTCAGTCCATTATGGTCTTCTGTGGTGATGAGTCCTTCAGGGTATATATCAAGTCATCAGGTTTTAGCCCCCAGTCCTTCTTCAGATCTGGAGGTGAAAGAACAGCTACAAGGCAACCTTGAGTCTCGATAAGGATCTCTAGATAGTCGGATTTTGTTCTCAGTGATACCAAGTTAAGAGGGAGGGAGAAAAGTTGGAAACATTAGTTTCAATAGCCAGATATTGAAAAAAAATGAGAAGAATTGAAAACCTGGTAAAAGCTGACAGTTTGTTCAAGGTAACAAAATCCAGTCTAATCACAAGTAGGTAACAAAACCAGATATTGCACAGTGGGAAAGGAAGCCAATTAAATCTCAACCAGAGTTTGTACATCCATCAGTTACCTACAATTTATAAAGAGGCACAAATAGTTAACAGACAACTGAATTATTATTTCAAATCTGATAACCCAAAAAGATCTGCTATAGTTTTCCACTGAAACAAAGTTTCACTGAACAGAGATAGTTTTTTTTAAAAAAAAAGGCCAGGCGTGGTGGCTCACACCTGTAATCCCAGCACTTTGGGAGGCCGAGGCGGGCAGATCACGAGGTCAGGAGATCAAGACCATCCTGGCTAACACGGTGAAACCCCGTCTCTACTAAAAAAATACAAAAAAATTTAGCCGGGCATGATGGTGGGCGCCTGTAGTCCCAGCTACTTGGGAGGCTAAGGCAGAAGAATGGCATGAACCCAAGAGGCAGAGCTTGTAGTGAGCCAAGATCACACCACTGCACTCTAGCCTGGGTGACAGGGTAAGACTCCATCTCAAAAAAAAAAAAAAGAAAAAAAAAGAAAAGAAAAAAAACGTGATTAATCTTGATCATAAAATAATGTAGTCTCATTCTTACTGGATTTAGCCTGATTATGTACAGAGGCACAGTAAGAATGGTAATTTACCATATACATCTTTTTAAGTTTGCTTTGCTGGAAGTTATCATTAGGAACTCTTGAATCAATTTCAACTGTTATTTATTTAGTTATTTAGGTTTTGTTTGTTTGTTTGTTTTCTGGGACAGAGTCTTGTTCTGCTGCCCAGGCTGGCATGCAGTCGCACGATCTCAGCTCACGGCAACCTCTGCCTCCCGGGTTCAAGCAATTCTCATGCCCAAAACTCCCGAGTAGCTGGGACTACAGGCATGTGCCACCACACCCAGCTAATTTTTGTATTCTCAGGAGAAACAGGGTTTCACCATGTTGGTCAAGTTGGTCTCGAACTCCTGACCTCAAGTGATCCAGCCACCTCAACCTCCCAAAGTGCTGGAATTACAGGCGTGAGCCACTATGCCTGCGCAATTGTAACTTTTAAATGCCCCTTCAGGCTAGTATGCCAAGCCAATAATTCATAATCAGATTTCACCTATATATTTAGATTAATTCCTTTCTTCTTAAGGTCCCTCAAATATTCTGAAATTCATAGGATTACCAGGAAGTAGCCTTCCTTCTTCAGCTCTAAGGCTAAGAAGGAACACTGGAGGCCCTGTAAGTCCTTTAAACCCTGTAAGACAGGTAATGGGCAAGTTTTCCTAAGAGGGCTTCAAAAGCATGGGCTCCATCAAGTCAATCCAAGTTTCTTTAGTGTCTGGTCATATCTGACTAATATGCATCATTATCAGATACGAAATAGCAGGCATGGTCTTGGTTGGTTAATAATAAGGACCATCCTTATTATTAACAGGACATAATTGGAAACGTTGCTCCTTGTTCATGACAAGGGATACAATATAATCTCTTCTTAGTGAACCTAGGCATATAACTCTGTTGCTGTGAAAATAAGAATATTTAATAAGAGTTTCTGATTTGTAGAGGGAACAAGCAGGAAAAAAAGATAAGAGTTTTATTTCTGTTTATAAAACAGAGTCTACTAAATTGTTATAAGTTATAAACAGCTTAAGAGAAAAGAGAGAAAGGGTTCCTTACATCCAGATCACAGAACATTAAAACATCAACAACATTCCAAACAAAACCAACAAGTGTTACCCATTAGTTTATTTAGCCATATGCAATGAATTCTTGTTCCACGCAATCCTGAGGTAGCAATATCATAGACCCATTTGTGGACTGAAGTCCAGAAATACTAACTCAGTCCACTGAGATGCCCTCAAAGTTGTTCATGCAATACCACCAAGGTACAGTGCCTGGTATAGTCCTTTCCCAAGGCTCTAAGACAGTCTTTCTTTGTTAGTAATAACACACTCTGGCCTGTAGCTTATTGCAAGTGGTTTCAGGGAAGCAATTATGGCAAAACAAACACTTTCTGTAGATGATAGAGATTTAAAATGGGTGTGGTTAGCTTATTATTAATGATTTTCAAAACAAAGATCTGAAGAGGATTTGTTACAGGAATAATGTAGTTGACAAGGAAGTTTGATTCTTTCTGTGACATGTAAAATACAATCACTCCAAAAAGTTAAAGACAAAATTCAAATAAACACACAATTAGCCATATTTTCAAAAAGTGGATATCATATATAATTTATGAAATGGATGAACATAATTTTTACAGAGAAAAAGCCGTCAGATAGCATAATCTTCACACATAACATACATGACTAAACAAGCATACAATTAGAATAACCCAAGAATGTCTCAGAATTATTAAGTAAAAAGACTCAGTAGATCTGGAGGAGGTACTAAACATTTGTTCTATTTTTTTTTCTAGTTCAAAGTTTTTTTTTTTATTATTATACTTTATGTTCTAGGGTACATGTGCACAACGTGCAGATTTGTTACATATGTATACGTATGTTTATTGCGGCACTATTCACAATAGCAAAGACTTGGAACCAACCCAAATGTCCACCAAAGACAGACTGGATTAAGAAAATGTGGCACATATACATCATGGAATACTATGCAGCCATAAAAAAAGGATGAGTTCATGTCCTTTGTCGGGACACGGATGCAGCTGGAAACCATCATTCTCAGCAAACTATCACAAGAACAGAAAACCAAACGCCACATGTTCTCACTCATAGGTGGGAACTGAACAATGAAAACATCTCTTATATTAATAAAACTCCAGATATGAGTTGTGTGAATCCCCAGTTGAAAACCATTGGCCTAGAATTCAAATTACATAAATAAGGTTACTATCTAGTTAACATTTTCAAAAATAACTGAAATTATGACAAATAACACTATACTGATGTTGTCTAATTTCAGACAAAAAAAGATTTGATATTTGTATATCAAACAAAATTTACTGAAGTCTTTAAAGCAATTGGCTTCAGGCTATTTAAATTTACTTCTTGCAATGTAATCTTCTATTAAGCATTCTTTGTGATTCCTTTCTATCATGGTTATGAAAAGACAGTCTTCATCCTGGGACTAATCATAATGTCCAAACAAATACAATTTTGATTTTAAATTTAATAGCCGTCTGCACCACATTTAATTATGTTTCCAAGGAACATAATTTTAATTAATGTTAACTTGTTTATCGCCACAAAAACTCAAGACAGCAGCCTTTAAATAATTTTACATATGGGTGTGTGTATATATATATAATACCCATATATATGTATAGGTATATATATACCCATATACATATACCATATACATATATATATATAGTTAGAGGCTGCTCTCCTGAATATATATAGTTATGTATGTATAAATACATATATCATATATATATTAAAACATCATGTTGTATCCCTTAAATATATTTGATGTTTTGATACACACACAGTGAAATAATTACTAAAGTCAAACCAATTAATATACCCATCATCACACATGATTACCTTTTTTGTGTATATGTGGTAAAAGTACCTAAAATCTACTCCTTTAGCAAATTTCCAGTATACAATACAGTATTATGAACTACAGTCCTCATGCTGTACACTGGATCTCTACTTATTCATCTTACATTACTGCAACTTTGTAAGCTTTGACTTCCATTTCCTTCACCCCTGTACCAAGCCTGATAGCTACCTTTCTACCCTCTCTTTCTATGTATTCAAACAATAATCATTTTTCAAAAATGTTTTCTGATTTGTGTTAGTCCATTCTTGCAATGCTATAAATAAATACTTGAGACTGGATAATTTATAAAGAAAAGAGGTTTAATTGGCTCACAGTTCTGCAGGCTGTACAAGAAGCATAGTGCTGACATCTGCTTCTGGTGAGGGCCTTGAGAAGCTCACAATCATGGTAAAAGGCCAAGGGGAGCCAGCACATCACATGGCAAGAGAAGGAACAAGAGAGCAAAGGACGAGGTCCCAGATGCCTTTAAACAACCAAATCTCATGTGAGGTAACTGAAGGAGAACTCATTTCTCACCAAGGAGAAAGACATGGTTTGGCTCTGTATCCCCTTGGGAACCTCATCTCGAATCATAATCCCCAAGTGTTGAGGGAGGGAGGTGATTGGATCATGGAGGCAGTTTCCCCCATGCCTTTCTCATGATACTGAGTGAGTTCTCACGAGATCTGATGATTTTATGTGTTTGGAATTTCCTCCTTCCCTCTTCTCTCTTTTGCCACCTTGTGAAGAAGGTGCCTGCTTCCCCTTCCACCATGACCGTAAGTTTATTGAGGCGTTCCCAGCCATGCAGAACTGTGAGTCAATTAAGCCTCTTTTGTTTATAAATTATCAAGTCTTTGGTGGTATCTTTATAGCAGTGTGAAAACAGACTAATGCAGGGATGGTGCTAAACCATGAGGAATCTGCCCCATGATCCAATCACCTCCCACCAGGTCTCACCTCCAACATTAGGAATCACTTTTCAGCATGAGCTTTGGAGGGGACAAACATCCTAGCCATGTCATGACTATTTGAGGTTATAGTAGCCTCTTTAAAATTTAAAATACGTAAATATAAATACTCCCTGATTTCTGCATCTGATAATTCTTTTAATTAACATTTTCATTTCAAATTTTGTTTGAAAGGGGTTTAGGTAATTTATTTTAAAGGATCCCTTCATTATTCCTGCTGATAGATCTGTGAGAATGTATGTTGACTAGACAAGAGCACAGGTCAAACTCTAGCATATAGGCATTGAATTTCTGGGTGTAGCCACTTCATGGTCTGGGTTTCTTTAGGTTCACAAGTAGAGAGTGATTCTAACTTTACACTATAATTGGCCATTTCCACCCAGTTCAGAGTCTACCCTTTCACAGATTGTATACTCTTTTATTAGCTTAATTTAATAGCTTCAGTCAAAATTCGGTTGCATATAAAATATGTGTGAGACAGAGAGAGAAAACTGTTTAAAAAGATGAAGAAAATAATCAAATTACAGATACAAGCATATAACTCTAAAACCAATAACAATTCACTTAGGCCTCAAATTCTTTCGTAAGGTACAACTGTGATTAAGCTATCGGGAATTACTGATTGACTTTATGAAACTTATCTAACCACTGTGCTTGCTTGGAATTGCCAAATGAGTAATTCATTAGTGTTTCATAGGTATAATTAATACCACTAAGGAAAGTTAAACAAATTTAAATTATTGTTCTTTTTTTTTTTTTTTTTTTTTTTTGAGATGGAGTCTGGCTCTGTTGCCCAGGCTGGAGTGCAGTGGTGCGATCTCGGCGCACTGCAAGCTCCGCCTCCCAGGTCCATGCCATTCTCCTGCCTCAGCCTCCCGAGTAGCTGGGACCACAGGCGCCTGCCACCTTGCCTGGCTAATTTTTTGTATATTTAGTAGAGACAGGGTTTCACCATGTTAGCCAGGACGGTCTTGATCTCCTGACCTCATGATCCACCCACCTCAGCCTCCTAAAGTCCTGGGATTACAGGCGTGAGCCACCTTGCCCGGCCTAAATTATTGTTCTTTAAAAACATACTTCAGCTGGGTACAGTGGCTCACATCTGTAATCCCAGCACTTTGGGAGGCCAAGACGGGCGGATCGTGAGGTCAAGAGATTGAGACCATCCTGGCCAACATGGTGAAACCCCGTCTCTACCAAAAATAGAAAAATTACCTGGGCATGGTGGTGTGTGCCTGTAGCCCCAGCTACTCAGGAGGCTGAGGCAAGAGAATTGCTTGAACCCAGGATGCAGAGGTTGCAGTGAGCCGAGATTGCACCACTGCACTCCAGCCTGGCAACAGAGTGAGACTCCATCTCAAAACAACAACAACAACAACAACAACAACAACAACAAAACACATACTTCAAAGGTACTTGAGATTACAACTGGCAAAATCTCTATGAAATAATCATTAGAACCTACTTTATGAAGGTTATTCCATTTCTGCGACATCCTCGCTTATTCCATTTTCACTGAAAGATGTGTTTTCTTTCTTCCAACTCTTCTAATTAAATCCTCTTTTATTTACTGTATGTACTATACACTTATATGTGTATACATAAGCATTCAGGAACTATGTTTTGAGTGTCTTCTATGTTGCTGATACTATGTTGGGTGCTGGAGACTTATAATTAATGATAGAGAGCTACTCCTGCCCTCATGGAGCATCTAGTCTGAAGAAGGACACAATTACCATACGGTTTGGTGAAATGTGATAAAATGGGAAAAGTTGAGCATGACCTGGGAGTTTCGAGGAGGGGCATCAAACAACTTTGAGAATGGAGAAAGGAAAAGTCAGAAAGGATTCCTATAGAACATAGCATATAAAGTGCAAAGGTAAGTAGGAGTATGCCATGTAGGGATGGGAAGAGAGGGCAGTCACCCTCAGAAATTTCCATCCTACCTATGTATTCACAGGTTATAACTTTCAGCACAAGAACTCCGCCTTACTTATGTATCCATGTTGCCTAGGTCGGGAGCTGGCATTTACTAGGCGTGCCATAAATGGCTGATGAAAGAAAGAAAGGGAAAGACGCAGAGAGTTATAGCGTGTCCAGGAAGTAGACACAGATCTGCTAAGGGATGAAATTTCCTGATGCCCTTGTACAAATAAATCCTACTGGGTTATGAAAGTTAAATGTATCAGGTCACAGATGGCAAAAGTACAGGAAGAGAGATCTTTCCTTAACAGCAGTGCCTTCTTTTTGGACAGGTGTAAGTCATGAGACAGGAGACAGATGTTTCTTGTGCTCACATGGGACACAAGGCAGGAGTAGACCTAGATGAGAGTTAGGGACATGAATCAAAGAAAATCTGTGGAGAAGATGGAAGGAAGTAATGAGAGCAGGAAAGGGTAAAAAGCAATCGATTTTAAAAAGATGGGAAAGGAAAATGTCAAAGTCTGCGGGCAAGAAGATTGAGGAAAACTGGAAATAAGAGGATAAAGAAGCGAAGGAAGAACAAATATAAAGCAACAGTAGTGAGGTTTGAATATCCATTCCAAGTCAAACCCGTGGAGAGTGACTATAACAAGAAAGGGTTATCACATGTTTTTGGCTCTCTTATCCAGAACCTAGTCTTTTGACTAGAAAAACATGTACACCTTTTGTTATGATAAGAAACCAAAAGTTTTGATAATATTATTGAATCAAATGCTTGTCAGACAAATAGATGATAATTTTTGGAAACAATTGCCCAAGTTTTTCCCTTCAAAAAGGATTTTTTCCAAATACATATTTATGCCATTTGTTTAGCCACAAGTAAACAGTCAAATTATTTAGTTTATAACCTCAAACCCAAAAGCTTGTTCGGAACAGAAATATGAACCAGAAATAAATTACATGGTAAATCAAACCCTTATTTTGGGGCTAGGACATTATGCAAAGTGGTTTACAATTTGTTCTTTGCAATGTAAATGAAAACCCCAAGATATTGGCAGGAGAATAAACTCCTTTTTTTTTTCTTACCCATCAGATGGGCAAAAATCCAAAAGTTTGAAAACTCAGTCTGTTGGTGAAGCTATAGAGAAATAGGCCCTCTCATTTAGAGCTAGTGAAACTGCAAAATGTCACAACTTCTATAAAGGGAAATTTAATAATACCTAATAAAAGTACATATGCAGTTACCTTTTGACCCAACAACTCCACTTCTAAGAAATGATTACTAAGATATACTAGCAGAACAAGAAAATACATAGACTTAAATAATTCACTGCCATTTTATTACGATACCCAAAATAATAGAAACAATCTAGATGTCTGACTATAGAACTGGTTGAATAAGCTATGGTGTATCCACACAGTAGAGTGGTATGTATCTACAAAAAGAATAATAAACAAGGCCAGGCATAGTGGCTCACGCCTGTAATCTCAGGATTTGGGGAGGCTAAGACAGGAGGATCACTTGAGCCCAGGAGTTTGAGACCAGCCTGAGTAACATAGAGAGACCTCCATCTCTACAAAAAAAAATTAAAAAAAAAAAAAAAAAAGTCAGGTGTAGTGGCTCCTACCTGTGGTTCCAGCTACTTAGAAAGCTGAGGCCGGAGGGTTGCCCGAGCCGAGGAATTTGACATTGCAGTGAGCTGTGACTGCACCACTACACTCCAGCCTGGGTGACAGGATCAGATTCTGTCTCAAACAAACAAAAAAGAATCATATGTAAAAAACAGAATTTTCTGAATAGTATGAAGTTATCTCTAGTATATATTGTTGAATTAAAATGTTAGTAAAATAAATAAAAAGGTTGCATATCATGGTACTATTTAGCTTTTTTTTTTCTTTTTTTTTATTATACTTTAAGTTCTAGGGTACATGTGCATAACGTGCAGGTTTGTTACATATGTATACTTGTGCCATGTTGGTGTGCTGCACCCATCAACTCGTCAGCACCCATCAATTCATCATTTATATCAGGTATAACTCCCAATGCAATCCCTCCCCCCTCACCCCTCCCCATGATAGGCCACGGTGTGTGATGTTCCCCTTCCCGAGTCCAAGTGATCTCATTGTTCAGTTCCCACCTATGAGTGAGAACATGCGGTGTTTGGTTTTCTGTTCTTGTGATAGTTTGCTAAGAATGATGGTTTCCAGCTGCATCCATGTCCCAACAAAGGATGCAAACTCATTCTTTTTTATGGCTGCATAGTATTCCATGATGTATATGTGCCACATTTTCTTAATCCAGTCTGTCACAGATGGACATTTGGGTTGATTCCAAGTCTTTGCTATTGTGAATAGTGCCGCAAAAAACATACGTGTGCATGTGTCTTTACAGCAGCATGATTTATAATCCTTTGGGTATATACCCAGTAGTGGGATGGCTGGGTCATATGGTACATCTAGTTCTAGATCCTTGAGGAATTGCCATACTGTTTTCCATAATGGTTGAACTAGTTTACAATCCCACCAACAGTGTAAAAGTGTTCCTATTTCTCCATATCCTCTCCAGCACCTGTTGTTTCCTGACTTTTTAATGATTGCCATTCTAACTGGTGTGAGATGGTATCTCATTGTGGTTTTGATTTGCATTTCTCTGATGGCGAGTGATGATGAGCATTTTTTCATGTGTCTGTTGGCTGTATGAATGTCTTCTTTTGAGAAATGTCTGTTCATATCCTTTGCCCACTTTTGATGGGGTTGTTTGTTTTTTTCTTGAATATTTGTTTGAGTTCTTTGTAGATTCTGGATATTAGCCCTTTGTCAGATGAGTAGATGGCAAAAGTTTTCTCCCATTCTGTAGGTTGCCTGTTCACTCTGATGGTAGTTTCTTTTGCTGTGCAAAAGCTCTTTAGTTTAATTAGATCCCATTTGTCAATTTTGGCTTTTGCTGCCCTTGCTTTTGGTGTTTTTGGATTTTGTGATTCTTTATCTGAGATCTTCCCTGCCTCCTGCGTGTGCTAACAGGTACATATCAGCCCACTGAGTTTCAGCCAAGATTTTGTGTGGGAGCTACAAAGTCATCCTCCTTCCTACAGAAGTGTTTTCCTCCCCCACCCAGTGTGTTTGAGTATTGAAGTTTCATGGTGATGAAAGAAAATGTATTCCTTAAGTTTCTTAATTCACATGAAATCAAGAAGTATGAAATACTCTGAAAAACTGATATCAAAAGGTAATCCAAATCAAATATTTTTGGAAACAAAAACAGGGCATTATCCATATTGAATCATTAAATTATCCTCAGTCAACAGATGTTAAATGGCTGTTATTGATATATGCAACAACTTGGATGAACCTCCAGGGAATTATGCAGAGCAGAAAAAGCCAATCCCAAAAGGTTTCATGCTATGGAATTTCATATATAGTACATTTTGACAAGAATTTAGGAGATAAATGAATGGTTTCCAGTGGTTAGGGATGGGGACTGAAGAAGGAGGTGAATATGACTATAAAAAGGGCAATATGAGAGATTTTTGTGATGCTGAAACTGTTCACTATCTTGACTGTGTTGGTATACACATAAACCTACACAGGTGATTAATTTATATTGAACTTAATACACACACACACACACACACACACACTCTCCCCCTTCCGTAGGTATACAAGTACAACTCCGAAAATCCGAATAAGATCAGTGGATTGTATGAAATGTCAGTATCCTGATTGTGATATTGTACAATCGTTCTGCAAAATGGTACCACTGGGGAAAACTTGCCAACGGAGCTCTCTGTATTATTCTTGTATGACTGAGTGCAAATCTACAGTTTTCTCAAAAATTTTAATGAAAAATTCGAGGAGAATATGTTGGGAAGAAACAATAGAAGGGGCAAAGTGGAAGACAGAATTGAAAAGTCATTTCTGAGAGATGATGAGCACAAATAGATTATAAAGTAAGGGGACACTGGAATCCAAGGTGGGCAAGGACATTGATTGCAACATTGGGAGCCGGAGCTGTTGGAAGTCTTTGAGGAGAATGTCACTATGAGACCAGATGCCTAATAATCCCAAAGGGGCTCTACACCTCTGAAATTGCATACCTTGAAGAAGAGTCGTCAGAAGTGTGCACAACAGAGTGTGGTGGAGTCAGAGACCACTTCAGATGTTACTGCAGTAATAAAGATTTGAAAATTGAAAATGGGTCATATTCCGGAAGTGCCCATAGGAATAAAAAGAAAACAATTTTCATCAGAGCTACAAAGGAATGAGCAAGGCTTGGTATGGGGCTTCACTGAATATGAAATTTAGACTTTGAATCTGGAGAACCACAATTCTAAAACAACAATTCTAACAAAAGTGGATTCAAAAGAGAAACTGAATGTTTCGAAAGTGGATTCCACTTAGGTATGTTGAATGTGACGGGTAAAAATTTCTCAGGCTTCAAGTTGAGACCCAAAAACGCAACCTAATTTTTCTATTATTCAACTTAATTTCTCTCAAGATGATGGCTAAAGATTCACTTTTAGTCCACTAACTGTAGACTGTCAACACAATGTCAACTGTCAACACAATGCCTTTTCAGTCAATTTCAAATTACCCCTCTTCTTTGTTTTTCTGAATTATGCATAAATTCCCAGCATTAGGAAGGTGTTAGTGGGGGCAACTGGTCCTTGGTTATTTATTATCAATCCTAGTATCTGCTGCTGATTTATTCTTCCCGGTCCTTTCTCTGAAGAACAGGACGTGTTCAGATGTCCTTCCATCTGCATATATCATGTACATCCTCTTGCTGCTACACGTTAGTGTGTGCAGAGACCTCTGGGATCTTGCAACTTCCCTGGGCCTCCCTTGGGAAAACAAAT